>NW_006201235.1:766223-781058 GCF_000334495.1 Tupaia belangeri chinensis
CTGAGAAGTGTGGTAGCAGAAAGCTGACCTCACCTGTGGAGTCAAGGGGACTCCAGACTCCTACTGAGGTATAATAGGGCACTTCCCCTGGAGCAGATGCAGTGAGGGGAAGGGAGACAGAGAGAGAGGGAGTGGGTTGGGTACATTTATTGATCCCACTGGGGATGCTGGAGGAAGAGGAGTCTGTGTAGGAGGAAGAGGTCTCAAGAAGACAGCCACTCCAAGCAGTACCCCTCCCTCTTCGAAGAGGCATAACATCTTAACTTTGTCAAAGAAGCGAGGTCTTGAGAAAAGGCACTTGCTTAGAAATAGCTCCCATTACCTGATAGTCTCCTCTTGCTCCCCCTCCCCCATGCTAATCTTTAGGACTGTTAATATGCATAGTTGTTCTTTTCCCACAGGTGGAAGAATTGTCAAGGGACAAAACACCCCATCAACAGGGAAGTCGATGAAGGCATGTCAGGTGAAGAGAGTCCAGCCTTATCTAGTTTAGGACACAAGTGTGTCACATCGATGTCAGTGAAGTCTTTAACTGGTCACTAAGTCCAGTTTTCTCCTGACCCATGGTCTGATCTGAGTCTTGGGTTAAAGTCCTGGCCTGGCTGTGGTGGTGCAAGCAGTAGGGCACGACTTGATGCTGGAGCTACGTGAAAGGTTTGGTTCCCAGACCAACCCGAACACTCTGGGCACAGCAGCATGCCTGTGACCCTGCTGGCTGGGAGGCTGGGAGGCTGGGGCAGGTGAAAGGCAACATGGTGGTCCCTGCTGGAGGGACCTGTTTATCTGTCTGTCTTACTTTCTCTTTGAAAAATAAATACATAAACGTTTTTTTTTTTTTTAGAGAGATTTTTGCTATAGGACATGTGCCCTCACTGGAGAGACAGACAGAAATCACCCCCCGGGAGGATGGCCACTCCACAATCCCTTTTCCTCCATTCTCAGGATTTGGGGCAGGCACGCACACACACACCCGGTGTGAGTTTCAAGTCTCCGGGTCCAGGACTTAAACTGCTGTTGGCCATGTGGGAGTTCAGCAATGTAACCATTATGTCATCTGTTGGCCTCAATAAATAAACTTTAAAATAAAAAAATAGTCTTCCCTTAGTCCAGTCTGATCCAGCTGAGTTCCCTTTCCTTAAATATGGTTCTTATGTCACCAGAAAGGCTGGTTTTTTTCTGCCTTTCTGGGTCTGCTCCAAACTTGACTGTGCTCCTTCCCTCTTCTTTGCTTTCTAATTTTCTTTTATCCATTTTTATCTCTTATGGAGGAGCTAAAAAACAGACCTCAGCAGGGCCATGGTCATTTTATGTGAGTAGGAGAGGGCATCCCACACTCAGTACACACGTGAGGAGTAGTGCATGCCATACACAACCCAATCACCTCCACAAGCTGGACACGAGGCCTCTGTGAGAAGGCCATGCAGGGTCTGAGCTTAAGCATGTGACTTCTCTGGGCCTTAGTGTTTTCTGAGAAATGAAAGAGTGAGGAAAGATATTCTCTAAGATCATGACCACTTAAGACATTTATTTAATGTGGGGTTTATTTATTTACTTTTGGTACGTGTGTATTTCAGTAAAACCTTATTTTATTATTTTATGCATTCAATCACTGTATATCATTACAGTTTGCAAAATAAAATTTCCCAGCATGAATATACTGTATATTAGTGCAGATAAAGATATTATCATACACATTATCAACACATAATTTTCCATTTTTGTGTCCCTTAAATGTTTTACTTCTTTTCCCCCTTGATTCCCTTCCTCTCATCCTCCTCCACTTCCCCCCCTCCTCCTGCACTGTCTCTAGTACCCACCATTGTTCTCCATGCTTTTATATCGTTTAGCCTTTCAGTTTCTGCCGTGGAGTGCAGACATTCAGTATATAATAAGTGAGGACATACAACGTCTCTCTTTCATGATTTGGCTTGCTTCGCTTAGCAGTAAATCTTCCACATTAATCCACTTTCTTTTTTCTAAATAATTATTTTTCTTAACTTTTTTTTTTTTTAATTTGACAAGAGAGGGATAGAGTGAGAGAGAGAGAGGAAGTGAGAGAGCAAGCTGCCAGGTCTAGGACTCAAATCACGGTTGGCCATGTGGGAATTCAGCAAACTTAACCACCTGCCCACCCTATATTCATCCACTTTATATAAAATGCCAGGGTCTCATTTTTTTAAAGACTGAGTAGTATCCCATAGTGTATATGTGCTATACTTTTTCAATCCACTCATCTGTTCATGGACATTTGGGTTGGTTCCATGTCTTAGCAATGAACATAGATGTATATGGATGTACAAGCACTTTTCTGACTGTGTATTCCTATCCTTTGCGTAGATACCCAGGAATGGAATTGCTGGATCATACGATAGTTCTATTTGTAGGTCTTTGAGGAACCTCCATATTATTCTCCACAGTGGTTATTCTAACTTACATTCCCACCAACAATGTAGGAGAGTTCCCTTTTTGCCGCAGCCTTGCCAACACTTATTTTATTATTATTTTTTTAATCTTAGTCTGTGGTTTACGTCATGACTAGATAGAATTCCAGATGTTTTTGACCATTGCAGACCCAGAGTTCTGGAATAAGATTGGCAACTCACTTTGGAGGGCTCAGGTCACAGAACTCCCATATACCAGAGGTTCTGGGTTTCCACTAAAGGGCTACTTGTTCATTTCGGCAAGAAAGAGTTCATGATTATTAGGGGAATTCTGAAATAATAAGCTAGAAAAGCGAGGTGCAGGAGGAAGGTTTCTCTGTATAGCCTTGTAAAATGAGCCACGGTTGGGAGGGAGGGGATCTGTAATAGCCATGTCTAAGACCACCACTGTCTCCCATCTCCTAAGGCAGGAAGCAGGGCAAGATCCAGGGGTCCAGAGACTTTAGATAATCAGGAATTCTTCAAAATCATGATCACTTCGATATACTTTATCTTTTCAAGAATTATTTATTTAATTTTATTCATTATTATTATTTTTAAAATTTGGCCAGTGAGGGGGATGGGGGGAAGACAAAGCAAACCACCAGGTCTGGAACTTGAACAATGGTCAGATACGTGGGAGTCCAGCACCCTAACCAGCAGACTACCTGCTGGTCCCCGAAACACTTAAAAAAAAAAAGAAGAAAAAGACAAGATTAAAAATATGTTAATAGGACTGGTAGATGGCATGGTGGTTAAGGGCGCTGGACTCCAACATGGCTGACTGTGGTTCAAATCCCAGAACTGGCACCTCGCTTTCTCACTTTCCCTGTCTCTATCTCTCTCTCACTCTGTCCTTCTCTGGTCAAATTAAAATAAATAAATTAAATAAATAAAGTAAAATAAAATAAGTCTTTAAAAAACACGTTGATCTTATAAAACAATAGAAAAATGTTTCCTCCACATGATAAAGGTAGTTGGATCTCCATGACTGGTGAGCTTTATTTAGTGAGGCAAATCTAATCAGTTGGGGCAGTTACTCTTGGTATTTTGTAATCAATTCAACAGTCCTACAATAAAGAAGAATCAGAAAGCGTATCCCCAGTGTTTATCTATTTAGACATATTCTCCTAAAATTAGAAGCTGAAAATTATATCAGCAATATTTATTATTATTTGTCATTGTTAAGGAAGTCTGGTCAAATCAATAAGATATGAAAGGAAATGGCAGTTAAGGAATTTGAAAAGGAAGAAACTACATTATCTGTGACTTTTTTTTTTTTTTTTTTTTAGATTTTTTTGCCCGGGGGCATATACCCTCGCCCAGCGTATCCCCAGTGTTTATCTATTTAGACATATTCTCCTAAAATTAGAAGCTGAAAATTATATCAGCAATATTTATTATTATTTGTCATTGTTAAGGAAGTCTGGTCAAATCAATAAGATATGAAAGGAAATGGCAGTTAAGGAATTTGAAAAGGAAGAAACTACATTATCTGTGACTTTTTTTTTTTTTTTGTAGATATTTTTGCCCAAGGGCATATGTACTCGCCCAAGATACAGAGAGAGACAGAAAGCAAGAAATCACCCCCTAGGGGGATGGGCACACTGAAACCCCTTCTTCATTCTCTTCTTGAGATCTTGGGCATGCTTGCACACATGCCCAGCATAAGTTTTGAACCACTGCGTCTAGGACTCAAACCATAGTCGACCATGTGAAACTGTGAGAGTCCAGTACTTTAAACATTCTGCCATCGGCTGGTCCCACTCTGTAAGTGGTTAAATGGAAAAAATACATAAGATTAATTGAAAACTTCTAGAATTGGGGCCAGCAGATGGCATATCATTGCACTCCCATACATGGCCGACAGTGGTTTGCATCCTGGACCCAATGGCTTGGACATCACACCGGCCTGAGTGCGTGCATACCAAGGTCCTGAGAAAAGAATGGAAGAGAAGGGATTGCAGTATGGTCATCCCCTCTGGGGGCGGTTTCTCACTCTCCCTCTCACTGTTTCTGTTTCTCTCTCTTTCTGGCAAGGGTATGTGCATTAAAGTAAAAACCACTACAAAGCAAAACAAAATAAACTTCTGGAATTATGGCAGGAGTTTAGAGATGGCTAGATTAAAGTATGTGTATATAATTAACTTTAAAAAAACTTCTTATGTGAAGTACTGTAGTCATACATCAATTAGACCATTGTGTTATGAAGGAGAAGATAATGAACACATGCACACACATATAAATTAAATGTAACTTATGTTACAAAAATAACATTCATTTGGAAGTTGCTAAAGTTTGAAAGCAGGAAAGATAAGGAGAATACTAGAAAATGTCTGCTGACTTGGTGCTGATAATACTCATAGTATAGCCTTTACATTGATGAATTCATTACACATCATGGTCCTGGGCATTGCTGGCTCAAAGCATAATTTTTGTTTTCAGGGGAAAATAAATGCGTTTAACCCAATTCACCCAGGTATAACTCATAGTGATCATTTTTAATATTCAAAGGATAATAAAAATTATCACATGTGCTATAAGAAAAATATAAAGAGCTCTTTTAATCAAAATGGAGTGAAGAGGCCTTTAGAGGCCTCACCCTAAACCAGACATGCAGAAACTGGACAGTCTTGGAATGTGCACTCCAGACTTCTGCACTGTGCCTTGGAGATGAGGCACCTGCAATAGTTCAGTAGTTCAAGATGCTACAAAGACATCGTTGGCCTTTTCCCCTTATAAACATCCTCATTGCCCAATCCATTCCTTCTTCATCTTCCATCAGTCATGTAAAATCACGTGCCAGATTCAGTCTCTCCACACTTTGCTTTAGGTTAAGCACAGTGACTTTGAATGACTATGAAGTCATTCTGCCCTCTTAACATAGGATTAAGCCATAGCTGGGACTGGCAGATAGCGTAATGGTTACGTCACTGGACTCCCACATAGTCGACTGTGGTTTGAGTCCTGGACCTGGTAGCTTAAAACTTACACCAGGCACATATGTGTGCATGCCCAAGATCTTAAGAGGAAGAGGAATTGCGACATGGTCATCCTCCCTGGGGGTGATTTCTCACTTTCTGTCTCTCTGGTGAACACACACATCTTTTAGCAAAAATCTGTCTCTCAAAAAAAAAAATTGAGCCATAGCCAATCACTGCTGTACAAGACTTCATGCAACAGTTTTCATCAGTATCAAGCTTGGACAACAATTACATACCCCCTCTCATTTGCAACTTTTGGCTCTAAAGTCATTCTGAAATCTATAAGACTTACATGAACATTATTCAGAACTTGAATATTGTAATACCTGAATGATTGCCCTCAATCATAGCCCAGATAAACTATTTTACTTTACTTACTCTGACTCAGCAATTCTTTTAGGTCAGAAGTTGCTGCTCCTTCTTTTTCTCCTTCTTCTTTATTGCCAAAGAGTATAGGCATACACCAGAGAGACTCAGAGAGAGGAAAAAAGCACCTACAGTAGGGTGTGCTCACACCACAATCCCTTCTCCTCCATTTCTCCATCATTAGGCATGGACCGGGTCCCTAACATTTGAGGGACTCCTTGAGCATGCCAAGTACATGCTTACATGCTGGTAATCTGGGCCAGCTACAACTGGGGTATAGCATGGCATGGAGACCCTGTTGGGGGTGCTTGTCTTTCTCGGTCTCTCATGGAAAGAATGGATTTATTTTTAATCTTAAAACAAAAAAGGAAAGAAAGAAAAGAAAAGAATGAGTGCAAAAATGTCTGGGACCAAAGGATATGATAGTTTGATCTTGAGTGATCCCCAAGATACTTGTAAAGACAGGCTAGGATATGATACCTAAGTGTGCTGGCATACCTGTTACCTGACATCTGTTAAAGGCAGGAAGGACATTAAAACAAAAGAGAAGTACGTGGAGTCCAGAATCAATATTCATGTTCCAGGAAACACTCCAGGCAAGTCTATTAAACTATGACTGAGATTAGCAGATGGCATAGTAATTACGTTGTTGTACTCCCACATGGAGGACTGCAGTTTGAGTCCCGGATGCAGAGGCTTGAAACTCAGACCAGGCTCATGTGTGTGCCTGCCCAGAATGCCAAGAGAAGAACAGGAGGTGATTTATCACTTTCTGTCTCTCTTTCTATCTGTCTGATGAGCACATATGCCAAAAAATCACTCTAAAACAACAACAACAAACAAACAAACAAGCAAAAACAACCTGTGATTTACTGTTTGGATTGAAAATTAAAGTTATAATAAACAACAGTCAACACAGATTCATACTGAAACCATACTCCTTTTTTTTTTAACAATTTTTAAAGAATTACTTATTTATTTATTTATTTCGAGAGGTTTTTGCTATAGGGCACGTGCGCTCGCCAGAGAGACAGAGAGAGACAGAGAGATAGAAAGCGAGAAATCACCCCCCAGGGGCATGGCCACGCCACAATCTCTTCTCCTCCATTCTCCTCTGGGGATCTTGGGCATGCATACACACGCACCTGGCGTGAGTTTTAAGCCACCGGGTCCAAGACTCAAACCATGGTTGACTACATGGGAGTTTAGCGACATAGCCATTATGCTAACTGCTGGTCCCAAGAATTATTTAATTTTAATTTATTATTATTTTATTGCTATAGAGCATGTGTGCTTACCAGAGAAAGATAGAGAGAGATAAGGAAAGTAAGAAAGCAAGTTGCCAGGTCAGGGACTCAAACCATGACCAGATATGTGGGAGTTCAGCACCTTAATCACCACACCACTTGCTGACCCCAATAATTATTTTTTTAAGGTTTTTGCCATAGGGCACGTGTGCTTATCAGAGAAAGTCAGAGAGAGGGAAGGTAAGAAATCACCCCCCAGGGGATGACCACACCAAAATCCCTTCTCCTCCATTCTCCTCCTGGGATTTTGGGCATGTGTGCACATGGGCCCAGAGTGTTTGAAACCATAATCTTATTGACTGCCTTGACAAAGTGAAATTAGGAAATGCAGGAGAGGACTACTGAAGATTTTCTGCTTAGACTTCACCCTCCAGACCCCAATCTAGAGTGGCCTCTACATGCTGAGTGTCTAGACAGGTCTAGGTAAACAGTAGCCAAACATCTGAGTACTATTAGGGCAGAATAATCCTCAATTCCCACTGAATTTGCTACACAAAGGGAAAATATGAAACTACAGAGAGATTACAGATCACCTACTCCTGCAAGCCTCTGAATGCTCAGATTGAACTTCAAGAAATTAGGAAGAAACATACAATCTATCAGATGACCAGAAACCACCATGAAGGCACAAAAAATATGTGAAACCAAGAAAATATATCTCACCCAAGGGGAAAGAGCAACTCATCAACCACAGACAGTACAATGGAAGTCATGAAAATGTCTAACAAAGAATTTAGAATATTCATAATGACAAAGCTAACAGAGATGCAAAAAAAGAGAAATAATGAACTCCAGAAGATGTGGGAGAAAAGAGATAGTGAGTTCCAGGAGGTGAGGAAGTTCTTGTTTGATCTGAAAGAGGAATATACACCAAAAAAAAAAAAAAAAAGAATCAAATGGAACTATTAGAGATGAAAGCTGTAATGCAGGAAATCAAAACCTCCCTTGAAAGTAAAAACAGATTAAATCATGCAGAAGATTGAATCTCAGATGTAGAAAACAGAATCTCTGGTCTAGAAATGAGAGAGATAATAATACGTGAGGAATACTAGATACCATTAAATGTCCAATATCCAGATAATTGGTATCCCAGAAGGTGATGAAGATAATAAGGACTTTGATCATCTATTCCATGAAATCCTGGAAGAAAACTTTCCAAACCTAGAGAGGCATTCAAAGATCCAGACCCAAGAAATACAAAGAGCCCCAAACAGAATTAACCCAAGGAGATCTTCTCCAAGGCACATCATAGCCAGATTGACCAAAACCACAGACAAAGAGAAGATACTAAAATTGGTAAGAGAGAAATGTTAGGTTATTTACAATGGATATCCCATCAGACTAACAGCAGACCTTTCATTGGAAACAATGCGAGTGAGAAAAGAATGGGAAAATATATTCAAAGTATTAAGTGAAAAACAATTTCAACAAAGAATACTATGCCTGGTAAAATTATGATGCATATGGGAAGAAAGACAAGAACATTCTAAGATAAACAAAACCTGAAAGAATTGACCAGTACCAGACCAGCTCTCCAAGAAGTTCTGAATGGGGTGGTATACCAGGAAAACTAAAGTCAGACACACAGAAATAAGAGTCCATAAAACAACAAAGAAAATGTACAACTTAATGGTAGAAACAAGTCTGGAGTTGAATGTTAACTTCCAGAATCTAAACAGAAAGATTGGACCACAACAGAAGAGAGATAAATTACATGAGACTAAACTGGTGAAACAGAATTTTATGACTTTTGGCTAAAACATAACTGATTTTCTTCTATACTTTGTTTTCCAGATTTAAGGATTTTTGTTTTCTCTTGAACTATTGATAAGTTCATCTACCTACTATTTGAACAGAATACTAATCTTTTTCCTGGTTTTAAACCTTAACCAAATTTCTCTAACATTTTAAAATTTTGATTTATTAAAGTTAAAATTGTTTTTCTTGAAATTAAAATATATACCTATTTAATGACTACAGTAAGCTATATAGCCTCAGCTAGGTGCTACTTTATAGTATGTTTATTCTACTCACTAAGTTTTATGCCTAACATCAAACATGTGTTCACAGATATGTATATATCAGCTGAACTTGCTATTGAAAATATTTAGATTAATTAAGATATTTTGTGAATCAGTAAAACATCAGGGGAAAAAAGGCATGGAAAGCAACTGTAGATACCAGAGACAGTGTGGGAGGGCAGAGGGTGAGAAGTAGGGAATCAAGGAGAAAAGGAAAAGAAATTTTAAAAAACAAGAAATGGAAAAGTATTTGTTGACAATAACATGTATAGTAATATCCTTTTTTTTTTTTTTTTGAGAGGTGTTTGCTATAGGTCGTGTGCGCTCGCCAGACAGACAGAGACAGAGAGACAGAAAGTGAGAAATCACCCCCCAAGGGGGATGGCCACACCATCATCCCTTCTCCTCCATTTTCCTCTCGGGATCTTGGGCACGCACACACACGTGCACGGCGTGAGGTTAAGCCACTGCGTCTGGGACTCGAATCACAGTCGACTACGTGGGAGTCCAGCGACATAGCCATTATGCCAACTGCTGGTCCCAAGTAATATCCTTGATTAAGCTAATATACAGGGTATTCTGGATGGGAAGTCACATTTTGTGTGCTGTGATGATGTATAGTTAATGAATGTAAAATAAACAAATTTATTTTTTAAAATAACAAAATAAATATTAAAGTAAAAAGGAAATGCAGGAGATAATTTTGTATCTTTGCTTCATGAAAGCATTTGATAAAGTCTGTTGTTATAATGGCTACCTTCCTTGCTAAACTAGATCTTATGATGTTGTAACACAGGTCTGCTCCTTGGAACTCCCATGTTTATCACATTTACAAATGACTTGGATGAAGATGCAAAATCTCATCACAATTGACGACATGATACACAGACAGTGAGAGCAAATAACATGAATGATAGACTCAAGATCCAGAAAGTTCTTGGTAGCCTGAAGCAGAGGATTGCAAACCATTAAGATAAAAGCTGAAATTGCACAATTATGAAATTTTTGCTTTTGGCAACAAAACCAAGTTCACACGTACAGGCAGGAGTTGGTGACAATGAGCAGTGCCTTTATTCACTCAGCATTAGTCAATGCCTGCCCGGGGTGGGACTGTGCCAGGTCCTAGGGATACAAGAGTAAGACAGAATCCCTGCCTTCAGCGACTTTGCAGTCTAGTAAGGGATAGAAACAAGCAAGCAGTAAATGAGTATCTTACATGACAAAAATCACTTACTGGTGCTAAAGAGCACAAGACGGGAATACTACCTTATTCTGGGGGATTTGGAAGTTTTTACTGGAACAAGACACAGCTGAGCGGGTACCTGAAAAATAAGTAGGAGTTAAGTCACATTGAGGGAAAGTGCTTTCCAGTTAAAAACAGTAGCCGCTCAATGGCCTGTAAATGAGAAAGGGCCTGGCCACTGGGCTCTTAAGGCCCTGGAGGAACTCTGTGACTAGAGTAAGAGGTTAAGAGAAGAGCCAGATCAAGGAGAAGGGGTAAACTTAAATTTAATCTCGAGGACTAAAGACTTCTAAATAGAGTATCAGATACGTTATTTTAAAAGATTACTTGGGCAGTAACTAGGGAAATGGATTAATGTGGGTGCCAGCCTAGGAGCAGGGGGATTAGCAAAGAGGCAATTATAGTTAATAACCTAGGGGAAATGATCGTGGCCTGAAATAGGCAGTGGGAATGAAAAGAAATAGACAGCTAAGATATGAAAGAGGCACTTGGTGACTGATTGACTTAGGACAATGAGAGTAAGGGAGAAATCACATGGAACACAGGATTACATTGTTCTGCGTAGCAATTTGATTTTTTTTCCTAATACTTCCAACAGCACTAAGGCATAGCTGATTTGAGATGAGCAAACTCAAAAAAAGTTAAAGAACTCAACAGAGTTTAGTCTACAAAGCAATATATTTGATGTTCAAACACAGATAAACTAAAATGCAATTGACTGGGCACTTATGGAATAGTATATAAGTGCCATACCTACTAAGACATGAAAAACAGTGAGACTCTGGCATTTGATAGAGAGTGGATGAATATGGAAGACTTACTGCTAAGCAAAGCAAGCCAGACTATGAAAGAGAGACACTGTGTGTCTCCACCCAATATAAACCTAATATCTGTACTCTATGGTGGACACTAAAAGATTGGAAGTTATATAGGCATGGAGAACAACTGTGGATATTAGAAACTGTGTGAGAAGAAGGTGAGAAGTGGGGAGGGTGAGAGGGAGGGAATCAAGGGGAAAAAGAAAGAAGCAAAACATTTAAGGGACACAAAAAATAGAAAATTATCTATTGATAATGAGGAGAGACGTCTGACTGATTTTTCCTATTTTCCAAAATCCCTCCCAGAAGGCCTGCGGTGAGTCATGCCCACAAATATTTTAAGATAATTTTGGCCAGATGATAACAGGACTTTTCCTATATCCTGTCCCTGGCATAGTGTCTTTATGATGGGTGAGTCATGTGCACAAGCAGTAACAGACCATTTGATTCATTGATAATAGGACTTTTCCTACATTCTGTCCTTGGGACAGTATCTTGTGACTCTCCAAGTCCCCTTATCTCTATTACACTCTTTGTGATGCCTTTCTGAAACACAAACCTTCCTTTCCAATCACCAACCTAAGAACTGTAAAATCCGCCTATGGCATACAAGTTTCCGCACACCCCTGCTTCCAGATATCCTGCAGTTTTGGGCCACACCAATGGGAAAACTCTTTTCACTAAATTCCAAACCTTGTATTTTACTCTCAAAACCAAATAAAAGAAATCCCTGTATCTGATCACCCCAAGAAAGTCATGTTTGCCTCTTCTCCAGGTCAGGTCATACACATTCATGCTTAGAAATAAACCACATTCATTATTATTTCTACAAAGCTGGTTATTTCCATCAACAATAATATGTATGGTAATATCTTTGACTGAACCCATATACAACATATTCATGATGGGAAAATTCATTTGGTATGCTGTAATGAGATACAGCAATTGAATGTAAACAAACAAACAAACAAACAAACAAATACTACCAACCCCTACCAATGAAAAGAGAATGTATGACTTTGTCCTATTTTCTAAGTTTCAAGTCTTTGTCCATAGGTGTTCATAGATATTTAAGCATCTTAACATTTGAATCACATGTCCTGGCAAAGGGTACAGTAAGGAGACTTCCAGGACTTTTCTTTGTTAGTAATGGAATGTGCAATGGCAGAGGAGGTGCAGGAGTCTTGAAAAGTGATGACGCTAGGAGTCTAGGCTTGGGTCATTCATTTATAAAAACAAACACAGTTGGACATGTCAGATATGGCTCCTTTAACCACTAAGCTACGGGGCTAATTCATCTAATTCTATCATTTTTAAGTTTTTTTTTTTAATTTTAAAAATTGTTTTGCTAGAAGGCTCATGGAGAGACAGAGAGAGAAAGTGAAAACAATTACATACACACACACACACACACACACCCATGGAGATGGCAACACTGCAGTCCCTTCACTCCTACTCTCCTCTTAGGATTTTGGGCCCACATGTGTATGTGCCCAGTGTGATTTTCAAGCCACCTAGTTGAAGACTCGAACAGTGCAGTCAGCCATGTGGGATCCAACTGCCTTAACCTCCACCTGCTGGTCCTAATTCCATCTTTACATAGAATTGTAGCACAGCACAAATGGAGACAGGTGTGTCTAGGAATACTAGGCAAGAGACCTCATTCTGAGGAATCTGCAAAGGTTGTGTTATTGTAGTACACCCAGGCTCACACTGGAGGACCATGCTGTAGGCAGAAAATTAGAAGTGCTGCCTCTGAAAGTGACGTGAGGTATCATGTGTGACTGATCATCCCTTCGTAAGGGTGATTGTGGGAGCCTTGGCAGTGACTGAGTTCTTCTGGGGGAGTAGTGAACATAGACGATTGCAGAAAGGAAGCAAAAGGAGTGGATGAGGCTGGAAAAGAGGCATCTAAACAACATAGATTTCTCGCCACTGGATGTTGTCTTTGGATACCATCTTCTGTGTGGTAGACAGAGGGTGGCCAGGAGGAGGAAGGGAACCAATTGAGAGAGCAGAAGCAGTCTTGCCTGCTGTCCCCATTACATCCTTTATCTTGAACTCTTCCTCAAGAACCTTAATTCCTGTCAGTTGGGGGAGGGACCTTCACTGGACAGTCTCAGATCTCCCCAGTGTGCCCAGCCCCAGAAAAACAGCCTATTACAAATGTCATTTTGGAGCTGAAAGTGCTCAGCCAACTCAGATGACTGGAATTGCAGTTCTTATTTGCCTAAATAATAAAGTCACTATTGACTTAGGTTCTCAACAAACAATGGGTATTTGTTCAACATTTCTGAGCTGCTGCTGATTTCTCAAGTTTCAAAAAAAAATGTTCTCTTCTAGAGTAAAGTATTTAAAATTGGATTAAGAGTGGAGACAAGGTGGAATATTGCTATTGAGGGGAAAGGACGGGGCATGGGGTTTGTTCTGAACTTTCACTGACCTTTCAACTCCTTAGGGTATGCTCCATCATGCCTAATGGCCAGCTATGGGAAGAAAACAGAGAGTCCTCCCACTGAACACCAGATTTCTGCCTGTTTGTCTGTTATTATCTCAGTAGCCCATCACTTTCTGCTGCTCCCGATGCCCACTTAATTTCTTATTTGTGATTTTGTGGAACATAATATAGTGAAAAGAAGTGTGGGCTCTGGGGCTACACAGACATGAATTTGAGCCCTAATGTCACAGTATAACCTAGGGCTAATAACACTGTGCTGGTTGCCTACTGCTGCCTAACACACGAAACAACAGTACTTTCATTATCTTTCCTGATTTATGGTGGACCTTTGAAAAATTTGCAAACATATCACAGCCATTACTTTAGTCATCTTGTTTATTATAGCAGTATGGACAAAACTATTTAGATTTATTATAAAAACGAGCAAATAAGTGCAAGGATTAATGTTGCTAAGAGCCAGTGTTCATATGTGGAAGAAGGGACATAAAATTATGGAAATGGAGCAAGGAAGAACGATATGGGTATGGATTCAATTAAAACTATTGGTTAAGGATTATTGGATTCTTACATTGTTGGCTGCAGTTTGAGTTCTGGACCCAGTGACCTGAAAAATCCTGCTGGAGATATGTGCATGTGTGCCTAAAATCCTGAGAGGAGAATGGAGAAGGGATTGCAGTGTGACCATTCCCCCTAGGGGGTGATTTCTTCCTTTCCCTCTCTCCACAGAACACACACCCCTATTGCAAAAACCTAAAAAAAGAAAAAAGTATTGGTGTGAACTCATGATCTTTAAAATACATATATGCACATGCACACATATATATGTAAGCATATATGCATATTATATGGGTACATTTGTAAGTATGTATATGCATATATCCATACACATTTTTCTTAACTCTGTTGACTGCATGAGCCTAGAGGCAAAGACACTTCAATAGCTGCGAACACACCTAGAACCCATATCTTGGTCTCTAATACCATCTTCCACTAAAGGGTATCTTACGAAATAATTGACTTCAGGACTGAGGCAAAGCAGGTATAAGATGAGGCTGGAACATATTGTTATGTTAGGACATAGTGAAGTGCTAATAAAGCAGAAGGATAGCATGCCACGAAGACACAGAAGTCAACGTGAAGGGGTTCTCAGTGGCCACTGCAGGGACAATTTCAAAATTAAAATATTTAGATTTAGTAATGAATTATAAGTCACTAAAA
>NW_006201236.1:0-722 GCF_000334495.1 Tupaia belangeri chinensis
TATAGCAAACTCTGGGGTTGGAGTCCCAGATCGTGGATTGAAAATCGTGCTGGGTTCATGTGTATGTGGGTCCAAAATTTCAAGAGGAGAATAGAAAAAAAGAGAATGCAGTGTAGCCATCATCCCAAAGGGCTGGTTTCTCACTTTCCCCCTCTCTATCTGTCTCAGTCTCCATTGAGCACAAGGGAAAAAAGTCAGCATAAATTAAGAAGACATAAGTAGGATACACAAAAAATTGATAATTGATTAAATAAAGAACATACTAACTGAAATAAAAATTTTACATTATATGCACAGAAAAAAATAGTAGGTGCAGGGCTGAACAAAGAATTAGAGAATAGGCTAATTGGAATGTAGTACTAAAAATATTATCAACAAAACAGAAGAGAGCAAGACAGGAAAAACACAAAAGAAACTTTAAAAATAGATATTTTTTGGTCCAGCAAGTGGTTTGGTGATTAAGGTGCTGGGCTCCCACATGGCTGATGAGACCTGAACAGGGTAGCTTAAAAATCATGCTGGGCGTCTGTGTGTGTCTGTGTGTGTGTGTGTGTGTGTGTGTGTGTGTGTACCTAAAGTCCCAGGAGGAGAATAAAGGAAGGGATGTTGACATAGACATCTCCCTGGGAGGTGATTTCTCATTTTCCCTCTCACAGTCCCTCTCACTTTGGTGAGTGCATGTACCCTATAGCATAAATAAATAAATAAATAAATAAATAAAT
>NW_006201237.1:0-477 GCF_000334495.1 Tupaia belangeri chinensis
TTGATGTCTGATATTATAGTCTTCATCTCTATAAGTTATGTCCGGTTATCTTTTATGGTGTCTATCCTTCAAGTTGAAGAAGGACTTTTTCCTTTTTACTCCAAATTTGTTTTCAGGGAAATTTATTAACAGTTTTTATCTATCAATTTGTGTTACCAGTCAACAAAGTCCAGCTGCTGTTTCTCATGGTCAATGAAATGAGAGGCAGAGGCTGGAGAAGAAGTGAATTTATTTCTACAGCCAGTTACATGGAGACTGTAAGCTAGTGCCAATGATGTATCTTGAAAAGCTCAACATGGTCTCAATATTTGCAGATACAAGATACAAGCAGGTGCAAATCATTCCTTACTACCATCAATCAAAGTCATTTGCTTTCCCCTGAGTAATTATCCTGATTCCCATTTTATTTTTAAGAATTATTTTGTTTAACTTCATTTACTTATTTACTCTCTCTTGCCGGGGTCCAGCCTCGGCGTG
>NW_006201238.1:0-318 GCF_000334495.1 Tupaia belangeri chinensis
GTGCGTGGTTGTGGACGGGTTTCCCGCCAGAACCCACCCACCAGGGTCTGGGTCTGGGCTTTGCCTTGCACCTGGGGCCCTCCTCCAGCTGCAGCCCGACTTGGGGAGGGCAGAGGGCAGGAGCAGCAGGGAGGGAGCCCAGCTCTGCTTGGTCTTGGCCCAAGTGAGTGCAGCCCCCCCTCCCCCGTGAGTGCAGTGGACCCATTGTGGATTGTGGGGGGGGGGCAGGAGGAGCTAGGCATTTCCACAGAAGGGGCGTCCCTGGGAGAAGGGGGATGTCCTGTGTTTCTGCAGACCTGGAGTGTCCTGGGGACGGTG
>NW_006201239.1:0-1016 GCF_000334495.1 Tupaia belangeri chinensis
AAAAAATTTGCTGTACAGCATGTGCACTCATGAAAGAGAGGAAGAGAATGTGAGAAAATGAAAAAGTAGGAAAGCAAGTAACAAGGACTGGAGCTGTGTTTGGCCATGTGGGAGCCAAGTGCCTTAACCATTATGCTTCCTGTTGGTCCCTAAAGTATTTATCTTTAACATTTATTAAACTCACATATTTAAGATATTTTCTAAAAGTACATTAACTAATAATATTGCTTTTATTCATTTTTATTTTTCCTGAGACAATAGTATTCAAACTCTTTGCATCTTTGACATCAATGCTTCTAGTAGTACTAGAGCCACTTTGAAGAAATGTTCACTAAGGGACACACAGTACTATTTCTCTGGTTTTTCTTTGGGGGAGGGAGAGAGATCTGCTCTAGGGTGTGTGCACTTGCCAGAGAGAGAGAGAGAGGGAGAGAGAGAGAGCATACTGCAAAATGGCCATGCCACAATCCCTTCTCTATTCTCTTCTAATGGTTTTGGGCATGCACACACTGTCACCCAGCATGACTTTCAATTAACTGTGATATGGACTCAAACTGTGGTAAGCCATGTGGGAGTTCAGTGCCTTAACAAGTATGCCACTTGCTGAACACAATATTTACCTGTTTTTAGTGTATAATTCAATATGCTTTAGTAAATTTATAGAATTGTTCTACTATGACCAAAGTCCAATTTTAAAATGTTTATATCACTCAGAAAAATCCTTGGTGGCACACTTTTCTCCCACCCTGAAAATTCACTTGATTATGATTTGCTTTTTCTATTTCATATAAATGGAATGATAATGATAAAAGAAAAAGAGCATATGAATCTGTTTTTCACTTAAATTGCTTGGTTTGTTCACTTTTGGATTCTAAAATTTGATTTGTGATTTTCACATGTCAAGATATCTTTTACTTTAAAATCAAGCAGATAATTACATTACAGTATTTTTTACTAATAACCAAAATAACCTCTTTAAAAGAGCTGGGTTTTGTTTAGCATTAGAAAGTCTTATT
>NW_006201240.1:0-849 GCF_000334495.1 Tupaia belangeri chinensis
AAAAGGAAAGACTAGGGGGAAATTATGGTGAAAGAGAGCCACATACTCCTAGGGCCACTTCATTCTATGTACGAAAAGTAAAATTCAGGTGAATTAAAATCCAAAATGTGATCATCAGAACTTCAAAATATTCCAAAGAAATGCTGGTATTCTATGACATGGTCAAGGAGCAATTACTTAAACTGAAAAAGCAAAATTTGAGAGACAGTTATTGATAATGTGACTGCATGAAATTAAAATATTTTATGAGAGAAATGCAAGAATATTGAAAAAGAAAATATAGTCTCAGGAGACATATTAATAGGATATACAGTCATTTCTGGGGCCAGCAGGTGGTTGTGTAATCAAGGCCTGGATCCCACATGGCCAACAGCATGGTTTGAGTCCCATATGGTTTCAGCCTTGGTGGCATGAAAATCACACAGGCATGTGTGTGTGCCCCAAATCCTGAGAGAATGGAGGAGGAGGGATTTCTTGTGACCATAAAATAATAGGAAAGGACAAGTAATTTATCTGGAAATAATGCATGTACATGTGCAATTTATAGAAAATACCCAGAAGGTCAGAAAACATCAAAACAATGGCCAAATTTACTAACAATCAAGGACCAGCACATTAAAATCCAATAGATACCACTTTCAAGTCATCAGATAAACAAAACTTTCAAATAGTGAAATACCATGTGTTGGCAAAAATATGCAGAAATGAGAATGAGTCAGACTCATCTTCTCTTGGAGAACAATTGGTACTCTCCAGAGAAGACCAAAATCTGTACTCTATAATTAATACTTCTAGGAGTATTCCTTTGAGAGCTTATTCATTCCTCTGTCTTCTGTAGATGTGGCCAAG
>NW_006201241.1:0-1452 GCF_000334495.1 Tupaia belangeri chinensis
GAAAAGATCACCAAAAATAATAATTGAAAAGCAAAAGAATAAAGATAATATATGGGAAATACTAGATACCATTAAATACCAAAACATCCAAATAATTGGTATTCCAGAAAATGAAGAATCTTTTCAAACCTAGAGAAGCATTCAAACATCCAGATCCAAGAAATACAAAGGACCCCAAATAGAATTAACCCAAGAAAACCCTTTCCACGGCACATGATAGCCATATTGGCGAAAATCAAAGGTAAAGATAAGATTCTAAAAATGGCAAAAGAGAAATTTCAAGTCATTTAGAAAGCTTATTCCATCAGGCTAACATCAGACCTCTCAACAAAAATAATACAAGGAAAGAAAGAATAACAAGATATATTCAAAATCTTAAAAGGGGAACAATTTCAACCAAGATTACTTTTTTTTTTTTTGGAGAGGTTTTTGCTATAGGGAATGTGTGCTCACCAGAAAGACAGAGAGAGACAGAGAGATAGAAAGCAAGAAATCACCTCCCAGGGGGATGGCCACACCACAGTCCTTTCTCCTCCATTCTCCTCTTGGGACTTTGCACACACACACGTACACCCACCCAGTGTGAGTTTAAGCCACTGGGTCCAGGACTCAAACCGTAGTTGACTACTAGAGTCCAGCGACATAGCCATTACACTAACTTCTGGTCCCCAACCAAGATTACTGTATCTGGCAAGGTTATTATTCAAATATCAAATACAAAAAAATACACAGGGATAGACAAAAGGATTGAAAAAGGTAACAAAAAAAAATTCTCAAATGAACAGCCTATAAAAGTTACCAATATGAGACTGGCTCTTCAAAAAGTACTGAAGGAAGGGTAATACCAGGGAAAACCAAAGAGAGATACACAGAAATAAGAAAACAAGAAACCACCAAGAAAATGGCAAACATAAAGGTACAAACAAGTCCAGAAATGTCAATAATAATGTTAAGTGTCAGTGGATTAAATTCTTCAATTAAGAGACACAGACTAGCTGAATGGAAAACAAAACAATCAGAAACCCTTCATCTGTTGCCTACAAGAAACACACTTCATGGATAAAGACATACATAGCCTAAAAGTTAAGAACTACAAAAAGGTATTCCATGCAAACAGAAGCCAAAATAGGGTTGGAATAGTGATATTAATTTCAGATAAGATAGGTTTTAAGACAAAAACTAAGAAGAGACAAAGAAGGACACTATATAGTACTAAAAAACTAATTCGTTAAAAAAATTGCAATGCTAAAATAATACCATGTTTATAAATATCTATGCACTCAACTCTGGAGCACCAAAATACATAGACAAAAGACTGCTAGATTGAAAAGGAGAGAAAGACTACAATACACTAATTTTGAGGGATTTCAACACCCACTGTCTCCTTTGAACAGATCATCTAGATTTAAAAAAAAAAAAAAAAAAAAAAAAAAGATGGAGAAAAAGATGATA
>NW_006201241.1:1563-3766 GCF_000334495.1 Tupaia belangeri chinensis
AAAAAAAAAAAAAGCAAAAGGATGGATGTAAGGATGTAAAATCTGAGAGCCAGATTGGAATCTGTGTGTGAACATGTTCTCCAAAGAATATTTGTAGAATACTTGTTGTGATATGGGGGCTAACAGGAGGCATTTGAATAATAATGGCACCACTCTCTTGCCTTCCTAAATGGATTAATGCCACCCAGTCTATTTTTTTCTGATTTGACAGCTAAATGTGACTCTTATAGGGAAATAAACATTATTTTGGTAAAAAAAAATTATAGAACACACAACTCTGGGATATTATAATTTCTATGCAACTTCAAAATTAGCTTATCTATATCTAGAAAAGTACAGTTCTTATTAGGATTTTATATTAGCTTCCTGAGCTAGGGAGAACTGATATTTTTATCATATGAATATTTTTGTCCATAAACATTGTACATATTTCCTTTACTTAGACTTTTTGGTATTTTCCTGGGGTTTTCTGAAATCTGGTGGGGCTTGCCTGCAATGTTTACCAATTCTGAAGAACATACTCAGAGGACTAGCAGAGAAAAACATAAGTTTATTTATTAGGGAAGCTCCTCTGACAGCTGGGTGGAGAATGATCTTTGCCATCAGTGAATGCACGCTCAGGTTATATATGTTTAGAACAAAGAATGCGGGACCTGCAGTTGGCATAATGGTTACATTGCTGGACTCCCACATAGTCAACCACACTAAGAGTCCCAGACCTGGTGGCTTGAAACTCATGCCGAGCGTGCATGTATGCCCAAAATCCTGAGAAAAGAATGGAGGAGAAAGGATTGTGGCATGGCCATCCTCCATAGAGAGTGATATCTCACTTTCTGTCTCTCTGGAAAGTGCACCCATACTATAGCCAAAAATCTTTCTTGAAATAAAAAAAGAACAGGTCCATCTCCATCTGTAGCCCCATGCTTAGTCAGGGAAACTGAGGCAGAGATAAGTATCAGCCCCAGCCCCAGTCCCAGTTCTAAAATCAGAGCCCTCTCCCAGCCAGAAAGGTGAAGGTAGCACTTATCTCTCAAAAAGAATCCATCTTCATCTGCAGCCCCCTGCCCAGTCAGGAAACCTGAGGCAATGCTAAACATTAGCCCCAATCCCAGCTCCCAATCTCAGAATCCCCCTTCCTCTCAGCCAGAAAGCTAGGCCTTTTTTTTTTTAATCCCTTTTTCTTTTGCTAATGCTTTACATCTCAATCTCCCATAGGTCAGGGCAGTACTCAGGTGTCAAGCAGAGTTCATCTCCATCTTCAGCCTCCTGAAATCTTTTTACATTTTCCTCTTTCATATTTTTTTTTCTTTCCTCTTACATTGTCATTTTCTTCTCATCCCCCCGCACCCCCAGAGGGATTAGACTTGTCTAGAATTATAGTTTTAAAATATCTTAGCATTGTGAGATTCTCAGGGACCCTTGCTCAGCATTGAACCACCAGCAAAAAAAGGGGAAACTGCTCTTCAGAAACCTCAATAAAAAAAAAACTCCTCCTGTGGGGACCACATTGCTAATCACAGAACAGGAGAGACATTGGCACAGAAGCAATTCACAGCAAAAGGGAAGCAAACTAGTTCCCAGTTGCAGAAACATTCGCCAAAGAGTTATCCAAAAGTGAATACATCACCTTATGGCTAGGAGATGCAGAAGAGCTTCAAGTATGAAAAAAACAAACAAACAAACAAAAAAACGAGAAATATATCTGAATCAAAAGAACATAATAACTCCTTCATATCTCTTGGGAAAAAAAAAGATTTACCTAAATGTCAGAGAAAGAATTCATAACAGTCATGGTGACAAAATTATATGAGATGGACCAGAAAAGAGAAAATGAACTCCAGGAGATGAAGTCTTCTTCTTCCATTATTTGGAAGAAGAAATGGATACCATAAGAAAGACTCAAATAGAACTGTTAGAAAGGAAGACTGTAATACAGGAAATCATAACCTCTCTCAAAAGTATTAAAAGCCGATTAGACTATGCTGACTATCAGTTCTTTTTTTTTTTTTTCTTGAGAGGTTTTTATTTTTATTATCATCATAATCTTCTTTATAATACATTGGATTACATATAACTTTATAGTGTATTACATTGCTTTTTCAAAAGGGAATGCCATGCCTGTCAGTCAATACAGAAACATTAATCTCCCCGCTTCAACATTCAATATCTTTTCTATGTTTTCCCCAATCATTATTATTATTAT
>NW_006201241.1:8406-11172 GCF_000334495.1 Tupaia belangeri chinensis
TCATCTCCTGGAGTTCCTTGTCTCTTTTCTCTTCCATCTCAGTTAGTTTGGTCACTACAAATATTCTGAATTCCTTATCAGACATGTCCACGACGTCCATTCTATTGACTGTGGGTGATGTAGGCTTGATGATTTCCCTTGAGGGAGAGGTCTTTTGTTGGTTGCTCATATTTCTTGAGCCTCTGCGATTGTTTCTAGTCATCAGGTAATCTATATGTTTCTTTCTAACTTATTTAAGGTAACTCTGACTGTTAAAAGTTATATAGGATTAGAAAATTGATCATTTATTTTATGGTTGGCCTACCTGTTACTCACAATTACCATTAACTGTTGCCACTAGCCCCGGATAGCCCAAAGTCCTCCCTGTTTCTAAGGAGTGGTGAGACTCCAACTGACCTAATAAGCAACACCTCAAGAGCGAAGAAAAACAAAATGAAAGAAGGAAATCTTCAAATCGCCAAAATTCAAAGAGTCCAAAGGCTAGTGGGAAAGGGTCAGAGGATGAGTGACAGGACCAGACTGGTCTGGCCTGCAGCCTCAGTCCACCTGGTGTCTGGAACTGCTGGCCGTCTCCATCCAAGTTGCAGGTGGGGTGGGGTGGGAATTCACCTTATAGTCCCAGACAACCAACCTGGGGTCTAAGGAGGAGGAACGGTGGGGATGCGTGAAGATTTGGAAGGGTCGGGCCTGCATCCCCAGTCCACCTGGTGTCCAGAACTGCTGGCCGGCTCAATCTGGGTTCTGTCTTGAAGTCCTAATCAAAGTTCTCTTAACATTTTTTATTTTGATTCATTAAAGCTAAAACTACCTTTTTTTTTAACTGGGCCAAAAAAGAAAAAGAAATGTTCTTGATAACAAGTTAACATATAAAGTGGTTTTATATAAAACATCAATTGTCTTGTATATTTTTGATAAGCACCAGTACCAGCTTTGGTTTGTAACAGTTGTGGCATTGGAAGAAAATATTGTGTGATTGTTGAAGTGAATTGTGTTATAAATGCAAAGAGAAGATAAATATTAAAAAACATTTTTTGTAAATAAAAGCTAAAACTACCTTTCTTGAAATTTAAAAATACATTAAAAAGTATCTATTTAATGTCCACCCCCTAAAATTTTTTTGTGCCAAAATAAAAAAAGAAACAAGTGTGGCATATATTGTCTATGGAATACTACTCAGCTATAAAAAATACAATTAAAAAATAGAACCCTGACTTTGACAGAAATTGGGTGAATGTGAAGATTTACTGCTGAATGATGCAAACCAGGCTATAAAGGAGAGATATTGTATGTCTCCACTTAATATATATAGTGACTGTCCACACTCTGTCCAAAAGTGAAAGAACTAGAGGATATAGAAACATAGAAAATAGTTATAGATACCAGATACAGTGTGTGAAAAAGCTGAGAGAAGGAAAGACATTAAGGAGAAAAATAGAGATGAAAGACATTTATGGGACACAGAAATGGGTTATTATTAGCTGATGATAACATTTATAGTATCCTCAACTGGACTGATGAGAAATGTATTCATGATAAAACATTTGCTTTACAAGCTAAGTGAGTTATGGAACTGAAGATATAAAAGAAATTAAAATAAAATACAATATATATTTAAAGTTATGGTGGGGAACACTCACACATTGTTTGTGGGAATGTAAACTGGTCCAACCACTCTGGAAAACTATATGTAGGTTCCTCAAAGACCTTCAAATAGAACTACCATATAACCCAACAATTCCACTTCTGGGTATCTTCCCAAAGGACAGGAGAATACTCAGTTGGAAAAGTGCTTGCACATCTATATTTACTGTGACATTATTCATGATTGCTAAGACGTGGAACCAAACCAAATGTCCACAAAAAGATGAATGGATTGAAAAAGTGCAGCACATATACTCTATGGAACACTATTCAGCCATTAAAAAAAAGTACTTGTAATTTGTTAGAAAGTGGGTGAATATGAAAGATTTATTGCTCAGTGAAGCAAGTCAGGCCATGAAACAGACACTGTATGTCTCCACTAAACATATACTGTCTGCACTGTATGGCAGAGTCTGAAAGATTGGAGTGCATAAAAGCATTGAAAATGGTTATGGACCCTAGGGACAAAGTGAAAGGACAGTGAGAAATTGGAAGAGTATGGGAAAGGAAATTTGGGAAAAAATAGAGAGGTAAGACATTTGTGGGACACAGACATGGTTTATTACCTGTTGATGTGTACAGTATTCTCAACTGGGCTGGACTGAAGTGTATATCATGCTGGGTAAAGTAAAATCTAAAAAATGTTTAGAGAGGGAACCAGCAGTTAGCGTAATGGCTATGTCACTGGACTCCCATGTAGTCGACCGCGGTTCGCGTCCTGGACCCAGTGGCTTAAAACTCGCGCCGGGCACGTGTGTGTGCGTGCCCAAGAAACCAAGAGGAGAATGGAGGAGAAGGGGTTGCAGCATGACCATCCCCTCTGGGGAGTGATTTCTCGCTTTCTGTCTCTATGTCTGTCTGGCGAGCACACGCGCCCTATAGCTAAAACCTCTCAAAAAAGAAAAAAGTAAAAAAAGAATGTTTAGAGATTGAATGTATAAATAATAATAATAATAATTGAAAACAAAAAAATTAAATCTAAAAAAATCTGTGTATTTATTTACTTAATCTATATAATGTAGTAGAAAATTAAATTTGCTTTCTTTGGCCACAGAAACTAATGGCCTTGTGATAGTAATGTTACTACTAATTAAATTCCCCTGACTTAATTGACAAAAAAAAAAA
>NW_006201242.1:0-280 GCF_000334495.1 Tupaia belangeri chinensis
TGTTCTTCTCTGTATTCTTCCCTTCTCCTGCCGACTCCATTCCACACTGTACGCAGCATCCATAACTAGTTTCACTGCTTTTATGCCCTCCAATATTTCAAACTCTACCATTGAGTGTGGATAGTTGGTATTTATTAAGTGGATTCTTTCACAGACTGGCTTGCTTCACTCAGCAATAAATCCCATATTCAACCATGTTCTATCAAATCCCAGGGTCTTGTTTTCTATGGCTGAATAGTATTCCATAGAATATATATGTGCTACTTTTTTCAATCCATTC
>NW_006201242.1:648-1345 GCF_000334495.1 Tupaia belangeri chinensis
TTTTTGGCTGTTTGTATGTCTTCCTTAGAGATATTTTTGTGCAGCTCATTTTCCCATCTTTTAATTGGGTTGATTTTGGGGATGGGGGAGGTTAGGCCACTTGAGTTCCTTATGTGTTCTCGTTACCAGTCCCTTATCTGACACATATTTGACAAAAATGTTCTCCCATTCGGAGGGTTATCGATTCACACTAATTACTGTGTCCTTTGCTGTGCAGAAACTTCTTAATCTGATATAGTCCCACTTGTCCATTTTAGGCATTATTGCCCATGAGAGTTAAGATGTTTTTGTCTATCTGAGTGTCTCCACAAGTTTTCCCAGTGTTTTTCAGCTGCAGTTTTATAATCTGAGATCTTGGGTTTGGATAATCGATCCATTTTGAGTTTATTTTTTTTATTGATGAAAGAGGGGAATTAAGTTTCATCTTTCTGCAGGTGGATACCCAGTTTTTCCAGCACTATTTGCTAAAGAGGTTTTACTTTTCTCAATGGGTCGACTGGTATCCTTTGCAAAAATTCAGTTGTCTGTAGGCTTTGGGGTTTATTTCTGGGGTTTCTATTCTATTCCTTTGGTCCACCTCTCAGTTTTTGTGCCAATACCATACTCTTTTGATTATTACAGCTTTATAGTATATTTTGGGGTCCGAGAGTGAGATGCCACCTGCTTTACTCTTTGTGCACAGGATTACTTTGGCAAT
>NW_006201243.1:0-833 GCF_000334495.1 Tupaia belangeri chinensis
TCTTATCTGGTTGTGAAATGTGTTCATCTTTTTCTGATTTCATGACTACTGGTATGCTCTTTAGCTATTCCATATAAACTTTATTTTTCAGCTTTTGGGGAGTAAAACTGAGAAATAGAAATTGCGTATATTTGAGGTGTACAAATCACTGTCCAATTCTGTATACGTGATAAAATGATTTCCACTGTGGAGGGGCACAGTGATAAGATGCAATGCTCTGAAGGCAGACCCACATGGGAATATTGCCAGTTCACATGTGGAGATCCATGCGTAAGTAAGCTAGGCACTCATATGCCATTGTCCAGGTTAGTGGAGGCTGGGCATGGGACATGGCACCAGGACCCTGTTGGAGGTGCATGCTCTCTCTCTCTCTCTCTCGCTCTCTCTCTCTATGTATCTCAGTCATGGAATAAAGAAAGAAAAAGAAAGGATTTTCTCCATAAAGCTAATTAAAATATCCATCATCTTGTATAGTTATATTTTCCTATGTAAATTTTTAAATAAAATTACAAAGTTTCAGAATTTAATATTTTACACTTTTTTTTTTCCTTCGAGTAATACAATTAATATATAGGTCAACTTAGGGAGAACTGGCATCTTTCCAACATTGGGTTCTCCATTTTACAAGCATTCCATACCTTTTCACTTGTTTAGATAGCCTCTAGTTTTTAAACAACATTTGAAAGCTCTGATGTAGAGGTAGTTCTGATTTTTATTAAATTCAGTTAAAGTATTTGGTGTTTTTAGGTTGCTTTAAGTAATATGACCTTTTAAATTGTCATTTTATGTGTTTTTCCTGATATATGAAACAAAGTGATTTTCACATAGAAAGC
>NW_006201243.1:1040-1750 GCF_000334495.1 Tupaia belangeri chinensis
TTTTCTTCTTTTTTTTTTTTTTTTTTTTTTTTTTTAATTTGCCATAGAGTGCCAGAAAGAGAAAGAGAAGGACAGAGAGAGAAGGAAAGTTAGAAAGCAAACCACAGGGTTCAGGACTCAAACTGCAGTTGACCATGTGGGAATGTCAAGCCCCTTAACCACCATGCCACGTGCTGGCCCTGGAATGTTTCATTTACTTCTTACAGGGAATTTTTAAAACTGAAGAGGAGAAAAAAATAATAGCAAAGCAAGAAACAGCTACCCAGTTACTTATGTCAAAGGTGGCAATTTTTCAGTAATTCATCAGTGCATTAATTTTGTGTTCACAGCACTGAGATTTTTAATAATTTATTTCATGTCCTAGAAATATCCCAGGATATTTGTCATAAAGCATGTTGAAATTATAATCTTTTAAATGTATCTATGAGGTGATGATATAAATTTTATCCCTTTCCCTCCATGGGTAACTTACATTGATTGATTTTCAAATATGAAACCATACTAAAACTTTTAAATGTATCTATGAGGTGATGATATAAATTTTATCCCTTTCCCTCCATGGGTAACTTACATTGATTGATTTTCAAATATGAAACCATACTAAAATTCCTGGTGTGCAATAGTTTGAAAATGAATCATCCCAAAACTCATATTGAAATCTGATTGCCATTGTGGCAGTATTGCTGGATAGTAGTGCCTTTTAGAGGTGA
>NW_006201243.1:1923-3914 GCF_000334495.1 Tupaia belangeri chinensis
CCCCAGATTGGCCAGATGATAACACCATGCTCTTGAATTTTCCAGTCTGCAAAACAGTGTACCAAGGAAATTTCTTTCTTTCTTTTTTATTTTTTTGTATATTACCCAGTATTAGATATTTTCTTTTAGTACTATAATGTAGACTAAGACATGGAATAAAATCTTATTTAAATAGTAAGCCTTATTTATAATAATAAAACCTTACATATATTAATTTATCTATAAAAGAATTTGTTAATATTTTGTTCAGGATTTTTACATCCATTTTTATACAAGTTATTAGCCTATAATTTTCTCTTTTGCAATATATTTGTTTATTTAGCAAGGCTATAAAGACTTCATAAAATTATTGAAAAAATACTTCATAGTTTTTCTATATTTAGGGGTGGTTTGTATAAAATGTGTTCTACTCCTTTTTTTTTTTTTTTTTTTTTTGTTAGAAAGAAAACCCGCTACATTAAACAACACAAAGTGAACTGCTCTCTCCTTCCAAACAGGGCCTTGTCTCTGGCAGTTGATTTTTCCCCAATTCACCTTCCCATCTGAATCTTGGGCACATGTGTTTCAGTGTGTTTTATCAAACCAGTGAGCTGAGCTGGGACCTCTGGTCGATCATAGGGAAACTGTCTCCCTCTGGCCAGCAAATAACCAGTGCATGGTGAAGCCAGCCCCAGTTGATTTTATATTTTATTTCAGTGTTTGGAAGATTTTAACAGTGTGCCTATCTATTTCTGGAGTTTTATTTTGTTAAAAAGTTTATTTTAATAAAAACATTCCAGGGCTTACCCTGTTGCTGAGTGGTTCAGAAACCCAGATCTCACATAGCAAACTACAAATCGAATTCCTGATTCACAGGTTGAAAAACACAGCAGAAAGATGTGTTTGGATGCTTAAAATCCTGATAGGTCCCAGACCTGGTGTCTTAAACTCACGCCGGGCATGTGTGCATTCGTGCCCAAGATCCAGAGAGGAGAAGGGAGGAGAAGGGATTGCGGCGTGGCCATCCCCTCTGGGAGGTGGTTTCTCACTTTCTGTCTGTCTCTCTCTGTCTTTCCAGAGGGTGCACGTGCCCTACAACAAAAACCTCTCAAAAAAAAAGAATAGAAATGGTGAAAGAAAGACTGCAGGATGACCACGTTCTATCAGTGGGGTTATCTCTCTCTCGGTGCATGCTCCCTCCAGCAATTAAAAAGTTCAATATGAGGCCAGCAGGCACGTCAAGTTAGAGAGCTGGACTCCCACATGTCCAGCTGTGATTTGAGTCCCCAGAACCAGAGACTTGAAAATTCATGCCCGCGCATGTGTGTGGTTGCCCAAAATCCCAAAAAGAGACTGAGAGAGAAGGGATTTTGATGTGGCTGTCTTCCCTAGGAACTGATGTCTCAATTTCCCTCTCTCTGTCTGTCTCTCGTTCCCTCTGGCGCATACATGTTCCATAGCAAAAATCTTAAAAAAATGTTTTATGATTATAGGACTACTAAAATTTTCAGCAAAAATTTCTAGTTTGCAGGGTTTCTACTTACAAAAATAGAGAGGATTCAACCACCAAAGCTGATGAGACTCCAGAGGACTTCTCCTTCCCCATCTCTCTTTGCAGAAGAAAAATGAGAGAAACTCTATTCTGAAACTCTGAACAACAAAATATTATCTTGGATACCAGCAATCCAATCCACAGAAGAACTAGGAAATAGTCATGGAGCTAACACACATCATAAGAAAGTGCAATAGCAAATAGCTTTAGGGGAAAAAGAAAACTGTTAGACCTTCCACCTCTTACCCCAAATAATAAGAGAGCTCCATCATCCTGTGGGTGAACAGGTGGAGTTCCATTTAATATCAACCCAAGAGGGAGTAGAAGAAAGAAAGGAGAGAATCCCCATCCCAACAAAGACCGAAAAATTTGAGCACCATTCCCTGCTTTTCATGAAAGGAGGCCTGCATACTCCCTCCTATCAGACTCAGATCCAGAGCAATGGTTACCAGAGCAAGCT
>NW_006201244.1:0-264 GCF_000334495.1 Tupaia belangeri chinensis
CCTCCCAGCAGTCAGGCTGCCCCCTTGGTGGGTCAGACTGTGCTAACTTGTGGACTAATGCATGGGATAACGCCTCCTTTTTTAGTAGCCTCTTTTCAAACTCATCAGGGGACACGACTCAACCTGGGGGCCACCACCAAGATAGGACAGTTTCCACCTAATTTCCTATATTTTATAGAGGGTCTTAATGCACAAGTACTGATACCAGTGATCTATAGATTGACAATCTATTCTCAACCTCAGTTTGGTTAAATCAGAAAAATA
>NW_006201245.1:0-1523 GCF_000334495.1 Tupaia belangeri chinensis
AAAAAAAAAGAAAAAAGAAAAAAAATGGAAACATGATTCTTTTAACTTTCCATATTTCATATTTGATAATACAGGATTTTATTATGATAATTGCTTGATTTTATATTCTGTATGAGAGCATATTCTGTGCTCAATTGTAAACTTTACTATAATGTTGAGTCCTCAATTTGTAAGCTATGATTCTTTTTCTTCCTGAAGAATATATCAAAGTGTGGTATTCTGATATTAGTTAGTTCTTTGTATTTATTTAATTGCACCGGTGCTTGAGTATGGTTAAAAAAAGTTATAGAATATTCTTATAATTGTTTATCTGGAATTCTTTTGTGCTTATCATCTGGGTCTCAAAATCAGATTCAAACTTTAAGGCACCCACAGGTAACCTAGATAATTAGACATCCTCCTATTTATGACTAGTTTGATCCAGTGTGAGAACCAAAATTAACTCTATCTTACCCAGCACCAAACTGCAAGGGTGTTCATTGGAAATATTTTCAGAGTTTAGCCTAATAGAATGAATATGGACAGGAAACAGCTTACACAAAATAGGGTAGGGAATTGTTTATAAAATACATATAGCAAAACAATAATTACATGAATTAAGAACTGTGGTGCTCCATGTTTAATTTATTAATTTAATTTATTTTTAAGGTGATTTTTGCTATAAAGCATGTGTGCTTACCAGAGAGACAGACAGAAAGTAAGTGAAAAACCACCCTTCAGGGATATGGCCATGCCACAGTCTCTTCTTTCAAGATTTTCAGCACACTTGTACATGCGCCTGACATGACTTTCAAGTTTCTGAGTTGGGAATTGAACTGAGGTTGGCCACATGAGACAATGCCTTAACCACCACATCACCTGCTCACCCCTATGTTTTATTTCTAATAGTAATAGTTTCATTTTTATTGGGCAATAGTAGGGACTGAGAATGTAGTTATATATTTCATACTTGTTTGATTTGAAATAGCTGACTCTGGGCAAGAAGCACAAATAAAGCAGCAAACAGGTCTTCCTTCCTGAGGAATTTTCTGGAATCCAGGAACACAGCTGTGACTACACACAGACTCAGGGGTCTGAGCAGAAAAGAAAATTAGTAGTCATAACCATGTACGTTATGAGCTGTTTTGATTACGTGTCATTTTTCTCTCCACTTTAGAGAAAACTGGCATTTAATAGTTCATCACTGTTTATCCTTTAGATATTACCTAGGCTTCTATTTATTTTTTCAGACAGAGATTTTGGTTCTAGGGTGCATGTGCTTACCAGAGAAAGAGGGAAAGACAGAGAAAGAGAAAAATCACCCCCTAGGTAATTGGAACACTACAATCCTCTATTCATTCTCCTCTCAGAATTTTTGGCATGCATGCATGTGTGCCTGATATGAGTTTCAAGCCTCCAAATCCAGGAATCAAACTGCAGTCAGCCATGTGGGATTCCAGAGCCTTAACCGCTATGCAATCTGCAATCTGCTGGCCCCCCTTAACTAGACTTTTAATTAAGAATTAGTATATTTAGCTTTCTTC
>NW_006201246.1:0-2180 GCF_000334495.1 Tupaia belangeri chinensis
GCTTTTCAGGAGATAATTATGCTGAGACTAAATATACGCATAAAGAAAGAATACTGAGATATTAACATATACAAACAACACAAATGTGTTAGGTAACTATGATGTTGAAGAAATAGTTTATATAATTGTTAGGAAAGAGATTTGAGGGACCACATGACGCTATAGCAGGTCACTGGACTCCCACATGGCCTACTGTGGTTCGAATCACAGACCCATGTGTGTGCGCCCAAGATCCCAGGAGAAGAATGAAAAGAAAGGATTACAGTTTGATCATCTGCCCTGAGGGATGATTTCTCACTTTCCCTCTCACTGTCTCTTTCTTTCTAGCAAGCTCATGCATCCTAAGACAAACACCTCTTTTTAAAAAAAGGCTTTGAGCTATTCGGTTAGGTTTAGCAAAAACTTTACCACATGCTCTCTGAGACTCTCATGGATTATGCAGATGTTTTATGCCTCAAATTGTTCATATGTACAACAGGAGAAATGTAACCCATACTTCATTGTTCAGCAAATGTATGCTGTTAGAACTATTTTTCACTCAGTAAATGATAAAGTTAATTTTCCAAACAATTCCAATGATGAAGATAGAGCCAATCATGAGTCCAGAGAAGCTGAAGCATCAAAATATCAAAGGACCTATTCACATGAATAGTATTTTGGATTTAAACACATTGTATTAGTAATTTCTGTAGGAAGGTTTTGTTCATAAGAATCACCTAGACGGTTTTGTAAGTGTGATTTCAAGTTATCATCCCAGGCTTCCAAGTCATTATGTCTGAAATGTAGGTGATATGCTCTGTGTTTCATATATGCCCCAGACTATTTTTAGGTATAGTCTTTATTTGATATTTACCATTGGAAAAGTCATTGAAAGTGTATTTTAAAACACATTTTGGTGTTTATATTGTATTAGAGAGATTACTCTCAGAAATATTACATGTAACTTATCCTAGAGTAGGGACACAAGTGAGGGAACCATTGCTTTAAACTACTTATAAATTGTAAAGATTTGTATATAAATGTGACAGGTGTGTGGGTCTAGAATATGAATAATAGAGTCAGAGATATTTAGGACAAAGACTTAGAGATTTTATGAAACTTTAGATTGTGAGAATAATTAAATTTATTTCTCCATTTCTACACCCCACATATAAACATTAAATGAGTTTAAGGAAATGTTTTATAATCATCTTGTAAAAGTTTTCAGGTACACAGAAATAATTAAAACAGACACGTATTCAAAGAATAATATTTGTTATGGAAAGAGTTGAGATGAACCAAGAACCAGAGGTTTAAAATGTTTTATTGTGATTATAATCTCCTTCATCTTGCTTGATAAATAAGGTATGACTTAGGCTTCCTTCCTTCCATCTTTCTTTTCTTCCTTTTTTCCTTTCCTTCTCTCTCTTTTTCTTCTTTCCAGGGGAAAAGAGTGCCCACAGCACCTGTGACTGGGTCCGGCCTCATTTTAATGGTAGTCACCAAGCAGGATGCTATGGATTCTGCTTCTCTTAGTGTTGGACAGTCTATGGTTTCAGTTTCAATCACAGAACCAAATATACACCTTAAAAATTAAAGAGAGAAAAACTGAGTTGCAATCCTCATGATTACAACAATAACTTTTTATATATTTATAACTAGCTGTGAGAAGGAGCAGTCATTGTGTAGTATCATAATCGCTGGACAGGAATGAGGTCATAGCAGATGTGTAGCTCTCTTGTTCTATCCTTGGTGATGCCTCAAGTAGCTTTTATTAGATCATACCTCCTTTTAGATGCTTGGATGATACCTACAGCTTGACAATGAGCAAGACACTAGGGACCACAGGCCAGAAGGGGGCTTCATGGTTGGGAAGCTAGACATCCACATTGCTAACTACTGTTCAAGTCTCAGACCTGGTGGTTTGCTTTCTCACTCTTTTTGTCTGTCTCTGTCTCTCTTTGATAGTGCATGTGCCCTATAGAAAATTAAAAATAATAATAATAATAAATTTCAAATTTTCCAAGTGCTCTAGGGGCTGTATAGATTATATTCTTAAATGCATTATAAAATTATTTTAGCAAAAAAAGAAAAACTAGTCTGTGTAGCCTAAAGTTTCTTAAAGTTAGTACTATTAACATTTTGAGATTGTTAATTTTTTGCTTTGTATATTTTTCTTTTTGGAGAGGATTTTTTTTTTT
>NW_006201247.1:0-464 GCF_000334495.1 Tupaia belangeri chinensis
GAGTGCTATACCAGGAAAACTAAAGTCGGACGCACAGAAATAAGAGTACAAGAACCAAACAAGAGAATGGCCAGCCGCATCTAGGGACAAGTCTGGAGTTGAACTTCCAGAGTTTAAATGGAAAGATCAGACCACAGTAACATTGCAAATTCAATAGAAGAGAGATTAATTATGTAAGTCTGAACTAGTGAAATAGATTTATTTTTACTTTAGAGTAAAACATTACTGATTTTCTTCAATGCTTTGATTTGCATATTTAAGGATTTTTGTCTTCTCTTGAACTGTTGATAGGCTCATCTACCTACTATTTGAACTGAATCCTAACCTTTTTCCTGGCTTTATGTTTTAAGCAAATTTATCTTAACATTTTTTGATTTTGATCTATTAAAACTAAAACTTTTTTTAAAATTAAAAATGCATTTAAATCTATTTACAGATATAGTGTGTGAGAAAGAGTAGAGTCT
>NW_006201248.1:0-201 GCF_000334495.1 Tupaia belangeri chinensis
GAGAAAATGGCCCCAAAAAATTGAGAATAATTTACAAGAAATACTACATACTATCAAATGTCCAAACATCCAGATAATAGGTATACCAGAAGATAAAGAGACTAAGGGCATTGACAATCTATTCTCTGAAATCCTGGAAGAAAACTTCCCAAACCTAGAGAAGCATTCAAAGATCCAGACCCAAGAAATACAGAGGACCCC
>NW_006201248.1:233-1138 GCF_000334495.1 Tupaia belangeri chinensis
GATACATTATAGACAGAATGACCAAAACCATAGACAAAGACAAGATACTCAGACTGGCAAGAGAGAAACGTCAAGTTACCTACAAAGGATATCCAATCAGACTAAGAGCAGACCTCTCATTGGAAACAATGTGAGCAAGAAAATAATGAGAAAATATATTCAAATAGTTGAGTGAAAAATAATTTTGACCAAGAATACTATATCCAGCAAGGTGGAAAGAGAAGACAAGAACATTCTCAGATAAACAAAACCTGAAAGAATTTACCAACACCAGACCAGCTCTCTAAGAAGTTCTAAAGTGAGTGCTATCCCAGGAAAACTAAAGTCAGGCACACAAAAATAAGAGTTCTAAAACAGCTAAGAAAATGGCCAGCTTAATGGTAGGGACAAGTCCAGAGTTGAACGTCATCTTCCAGAATGTAAACGAAAAAATCATATCACAACAGAAGATAAAGTACATGAGTTTGAACTGGTGAAATAGAATTGTATGACTTTTGACTAAAACATAACTGACCTTCTATGCTTTGTTTTCCAGTGTTAAGGAGCTGTGTCTTCTCTTGAGTTGTGGACAGATCCATATACCTACTATTCGAGCAGAATCCTAACCTGTTTCCTGGATTTAAGTATTAAGCAAAGTTCTCTTAACACTATTTGATTTTGATTTATTAAAGTTAAAACTGCCTTTCTTGAAATTAAAAACTGTACTTAAAAAAATACCTATCTAGTAATCACAGTAAGCTATATAGCCTCAACTATGTGCTATTTTATAGTATATTCATTCTACCCACAGAATTTTCATGCCCAAAGTCAACTTTTGTTCAGAGATATGTATATATCAGCTGAGTCCCTTGGTCAAATTAAAAAAATAAAGTTTTAAAAATAAATAAATAAAAAATAAATAAATA
>NW_006201249.1:0-822 GCF_000334495.1 Tupaia belangeri chinensis
TTTGCTTAAAATGTAGCCAAAGTCTGATATACGACCAAAAATAATGTTTTAAAATATTTTGTTGGTCAATATACATATTCGGTTCAAATTGTGTAAAACTAAGAACTGCAAGAATTAACACTTCACCATTATTCCTTCCTTTATAAAATTCAGAGCTTGCGTCAGTCTACTTCACAGCATAGCAACTGGATAAAAAAAAATTAGAGGCTGTCAGTCAGCTGTTTTATTTGCATAATGACAAGTATTTGCCTTTTGGTTGTTTTGTTTTCTGAATTTGTAAATATAGTCAAGCCCAAGAATTAATGAAACAAATTACTGGGGTTGACAGGTGGCATGGTGGTTAAGGTTGCTGGACTCCCACATGGCCTACTGTGGCTCGAGTCCTGGACCTGGCAGGTTGCTTTCTCACTTTTCCTCTCTCTCTTTCTCTCTGGTCAAATTAAAATAAATAAATAAATAAATGAAGTTAAATAAAATATTTTAAAAATTCTTTAAAAAAATAAAACAAGTTACTTAATAGTTGGCAAGCTAGGCTTTTTGTGACAGGATTTAGGAAAATAATATTGTGTATTAAAACATGTGTGGGGCCAGCAGGTGGCATGGTGGTTGAGATGCTGGACTCCCACCTGGCCAACCGTGGTTCAAATTCCAGACTTGGTGGCTTGTAACTCATGCTGGACATGTGTGTGTGCATGCCCAAAATCCTAAGAGGAGAATGAAGGAGGAGGGATTGTGGTCTGGCCATAGTGTTTGGGGAGATAATTTCTTGCTTTCTGTCTCAATCTCTCTCATGAGCGCATGTACCCTATAGCCAAAAAAAAA
>NW_006201250.1:0-497 GCF_000334495.1 Tupaia belangeri chinensis
TTGTCTACAAGACCTGTCTAAAGGAGATAATAGAGTGTTGACATCTCAACAATTATAGTTGCAACTTATCTCTCCTTTTAGATCTAGCAGTCTTTCATACAAGTATTTGGGTATTCCTAAATCAGGTGCATAGATATTTATAAGCCTCATATCTTCTGGATGAATCAGACCTTTTACTATAGTATAAGGACCTCTTTATGTCTTACAATTTTTGTTTTAAAGCCCATTTTGTTTGAAATCAGTATTGAGACTCCAACTCTTTTTGATTCCCATCAGCAGTCCTCACTTTCAGTCTATCTATGTCTTTATCCATGAGATGCATTTCTTGTGGCAACAGATTATGGATTTCTCTTTTTTTATCCATTCAGCGAGTCTGTGTCTCTTGATCAGAGAATTTAACCCATTAGCAGTCAATGTTATTATCAATATTTCCAGACTTGTCCCTACCATTAAATAAGTCAGTTTTTTGGTTGCTTTTTGTTCTCTGATTTCTGTCT
>NW_006201251.1:0-14568 GCF_000334495.1 Tupaia belangeri chinensis
AGAGAAAGGAAGAAAGAGAAAGAAAGAAAGATGCCTACATTGCTGGCAGGTAGGGGGAGGAATTCAAAGGCCAGGTGTTGGGGATGGATCTGGAGCTTGGGGCAAAAGGATGGCCACACCTGTTTTCCTGACTGGGCAGAGGACTGCAGATGGAAGTGGGCTCTGCTTGAGAGCTGAGAGCTGTCCTTTGGGGCAAGGAAATATAAAGAATAAGCAAAAGAAAGAATGAAAAAAGAAGCCTACCTTGCTGGCGGGAGGAGCGGGGCATCTGAGGTTGGGTGTTGGGCCATGTCTCATTTTTCCTGAATGGGCAGGGGCTGCAGATGGAAGTGGGCTCTGCCTGAGAGATGAGTCTGTACTATGGGGTAAGGAAAAGTAAAGAATTAGCAAAAGGAAGAAGGGAAAAGCCTACATATATGGCATTGAGGAGGAGGGCTTCTGAGGTTGGATGTTGGGGCTGAAGCTGGGGCAAGTGGACAGCTGTGCCTTAGATTCCCTGATTGAGCAGGAGGCTGCAGATGGAAGTGGTGTCTGCTTGAACTGAGAGCAGTCCTATGGGGAAAGAAGAAGTAAAAAATTGCCAAAAGGAAGAAGGGTCAAAAAAAGCCTACGTTGCTGGTGGGGAGGAGGAGGCCTCTGAGGTTGGGTGTTGGGGCTCGGATCTATAGCTGCAGCCAAAGGATGGCCTGCCTTAGCTTCCCTGAATCAGCAGGATGCCGCAAATGGCAGTGTGTTCTGCTTGAGAGCTAAAAGCTGTCCTATGTGGTAAGGAAAGGTAAAGAATTAGGAAAAGAAAAAAAAAGAAACAAAAAAGCCTACATTGCTGGTGGGGAAGTGGAGGCCTCAGAGGTTGGGTGTTAGAACTGGATCTAGACCTGGAGCTCATGAATGGCCTGCCTCAGTTTCCCTGACTGGGAAGGGGACTACAGATAGAAGTGGACTCTGCTTAAGGGCTGAGAGCTGTCCTATGGGGTAAGAAGTAGTTAATTAGCAAAAGAAAGAAGAAAAATAAAGCCTACATTGCTGGAAGGGAGCAGGGGAGCCTCTGAGTCTGGAACTCTGTTTGATAGCTGAGACCTGCCCTATGGTGTAAGAAGTAAAGAATTTTTAAAATGCGTGTGGGGGTGGGGAGCCTAGATTGTTGGTGGGGAGGAGGGGGTCCTCTGAGGTTGGGTGTTGAAGATGGAGCTTGAACTGGGGCCAAAGGAGGGTCCCACCTCCATTTGCCTGACTGGGAAGTGGTTGCAGATGGAAGTGGGCTCTTCTTGAGAGCTTAGATTTGTCCTATGGGGTAAGAAGTAACGAAAAAAGAGGGGGAGAAAAAGCCTACACTTCTGGCTGTGAGGAAGGGGGCCTCTGAGGTTGGTGTTGGGATTGGAGCTGGAGCTAGAGCCAATGGAGGATGATGCTTTAGTTTCCGTGACTCGACAGAATGCTGCATGTGGAAAGGAGTCTACTTTGAGAATCGAGAGCTGTCCGATGGGGTAGAGAGAAGTAAAGAATTAGCAAAAGAAACAAGGGGAAAATAAGCCTATATTGCTGGCGGGGAGGAGAGGCCCTTTGAGGTGGGTGCTGGAACTGGAGCTGGAGCTGGGGCCAAAGGACGGTCCCACTTCAGTTTTCCTGACTGGGCAGGGGGCAGTGGAGTGGGCTCTGCTTGAGAGCTGAGAGCAGTCCTATGAGGAAAGAAGTAAAGAATTAACAAAAGAAAGAAGGGAGGGGAAGCATACTTTGCTGGGGGGGAGGAGGGGTGGCCTCTAAGGTTGTGTGGTGGAACCTGATCTGTAGCTGGGGCCAATGGACAGCTGCCTTAGTTCCCTGAACCAGCAGGGGTCTGCAAATGGTAGTGTGCCCTCCTCGAGAGCTGAGAGCTATCTTACATAGTAAGGAAAAGTAAAGAATTAGCAAAAGAAAGAAGGGGGAAAAGTCTACATTGCTGTCAGGGAGGAGGTGGCCTCTGCCGTTGGGTACTAGGGCTAGAGCTGGAGCTAGGGCCAATGGATGGCCTAGCCTCTGTTTTCCTGACTGGGCAGCGGGCTTCAGATGGATATGGGCTCTGCTTGAGAGCTAAGAGCCACCCTGTAGGGTGAGGAGAAGTAAAGTATTAGTAAAAGAAATTATAAAAAAACAGCCTACCTTGCTGGTGAGGAGGAGATGGGGGTTCTGAATTTGAGAGTTGGGGCTAGAATTGGGGCCAATAGATGGCCCTACCTCAGTTTTCCTAACTGGGCAGTAGGTTCCAGATGGAAGTGAGCTCTGCTTGAGAGCTGAGAGCTGCCCTTTGGGGTAAGTGTTAGGTTTGATATCGGAGCAGCGGCAAAGTCAGAGGCGGCAAGGATGAAAATACCAGAGTCAGGCCTTGGGGTTTAATAAAACCAACATAATCTATTCTTCAAAAGTTTTCTGGTTCGGTCCCTCAGCCTGGTCAGCGGCCATGGGAGTCATGCCCAAGGTGGGTGCTGCTCATTTTTAAAGGGCCATTGTCCAATAGGTGGTCATCACGGGTCCTTATCTGGCCAATGTTCCCTGTTTCTGTTCAACTTTGGCGGGCGTGCCAAATGCTGAAGGGCGGCAAAGTCCATTGGTGATGGCGGCCAGATGCGGAAAACAGGAAAGTTCTTGTCTATGGGAAAGTTTCCGTCGTGTTTCTTTTCCCTTCCCCCAGACCTTACAGTAAGGAGAATTAAAGAATTAGTAAAGAAAGAAGGAAAAAACTGCCTACCTTGCTGGTGGGCATGAGGAGGGTGGGCAGTGAGCTGGGGTCAATGGACCGCCCCACCTCGGTTTCTCTGACTGGGCAGGGAGCTGCAAATGGAAGGAGGCTCTGCTTGAGAGCTGAGAGCTGCCCTATGGGATAAGGAGAAGTAGAGAATTCACCTTTAATTTTTTAAGTTGTGCTACATCAGTTCCTCTAAAACCAAGTGCATGTGATCAAAGTCTAGTATTATAATTAGACAAAATTACAACCACATTGTCATTTTAATTGTATGAATATTCACAATCAAGTATAAATAAAATGATTTCAACATGACAAAACTCCACTCTTAGAATAAAATAGAATTTTATTCTGTTTCACGTTGCTGTTTACCTGTCATGTAGAATCCATGTAAGAGCTGGCAACTTTCCTGATTCTGTGTGCAGTTAAATCTACAATATGAGTTGGAGGTGCCCACACACTCAGACAGGAGATGATGCAGATAAAGAGCCTAGGTCTTAGGAACTTCCTGTTCCTATGAGTTCCCCTCCTCTTCCCTCGTTCACGCCCTATCCCACCTCCCTGTACAGCTTCCCTGTGGAGCCCTGGCATATCTTCTTCTGCCAGTTGCCTCGTAGTGTCCCTTAGCACTTCTGTGTGCTTCCTCTTATGATAACAGGGCCCTTGGGGACCACAGGATTTGACCTCCCCTAGCTCCATTCTCTTCACTGATACTCCATTCCAGTTTTCTCTTCCAGCTAAAATGATTCAGCACATGCACAGGGAGAAAGTTTATGACAGAAAGTCATGTGCCCTTTAGACAGAAGGTCTAATGGAATATCAGCCCCATTCCAGTGGTTATATCTATTTGTTTATTTTAATTGCCAGAGAGCACATGCACTCACCAGAGAGAATGAGAAAGCTACCCTCACTGGCGTGTGGTTATGCTGCAGTCTCTTTTTCTCTAACCCACCAGGATTTGGAGCACACACATGGGCACCTGGCATGTTTTTCAAAGCAACCAGGGCTGGCATTTGAACAGCAGTTGACCACATGGGATCTGGCTGCTAACGCACAGAGCTTAACTGCTGTGCTACTCGGCCAGTCCTCTACTATCTTTCATTAAGCATTACATATTGATGTTCTCTTTTTTCTTTCTCTCTCATGAGTGTACCTACCCTCTGGGAATAAAGAAGAAAGAAGAAAGGAATGGAGAGAGGGAGTAGAGAGAAAGTGGAATTTCTGATTTTTCTATAATTTCAAACATTAGCAGCTTTCAGAGACTTTGTGAGGTATTATCTGTCTTACAAAGAATAAAAACTGTGGGATCCTGCCCAGGGGAAATTGTGTAGGGAAGATATAAAAAGATAATTCAATACTGTTAAGCTTTTGCCCTATGTCTTAAGTTTTATAGTTTAAATTTTACATTAAAGTCATAGACCCATTCAGAGTTAGTTTTTATATGTAGTGTTGGGTTAGTGCCCAACTTCATTCTTTTGCATGTGAATATTCAGTTTTCCCAGCACCATGTGTTGACAATACTGCCCTTTCCGCATTGAATGGCTTTGGCAACTTTATTAAAAATCATTTGACCAGGGCCAGCAAATGGTATAGTGGTTACATCACTGGAATCCCACATGGCTGACCATGGTTTGAGTCCTGGACCCAGTGGCTTGAAAATCATGCCAGGCATGTGTGTATGAATACCCAAGGTCCCAAGAAGAGAATGGAGGAGAAGGGATTGCAGTGTGGCCATCTCTCTAGGGAAGAGGGGTAATTCTTTACTTTCCCTATCACTGTCTCTATCTCTCTCTCTCTCCCTGGGGACCACACAAACCCTATGACAAAAACTTCTAAAAAAAAATTATTTGACCACATTCACAAGGGCTTATTTCTGGGCTCTGTGTTCTATTAGTCTATTTGTCTGCCTTTATGCCAGTAGCACATTGTTGTCAATACTGTAACTTTATACTAAGTTTTGATGTCAAGATGTGTGTGTCCTCCAGTTTTGTTTTTCTTCTCAATGGTTTTGGCTAGTTGGAGTCTCTTGTGATTCTGTATACATTTTAGAATGAGTTTTTTTCCCTTTCTACAAAAAAAATAACTCATTGGGGTTTTATAGGAATTGTGTTCACCCTGTAGATTGCTCTGAGTAATACTGACTTCTTAACAATTTTTAAAGAGATATTTGTGATATCGGGTGTGTGTGCTTGCCAGGGAGAGAGAGAGAGGCCAAAAGTAAAAAATCACCCCCCCCCCACATGGGGTATGGTCACACCACAATCCCTTCTCCTCCATGCTCCTCTCAGGATTTCAGGAATACATGGCATGGGGTTTTAAGTCACCAACTCTGGGACTCAAACCTCGGTTGACTATGTAGGAGTTCAGTGACATAACCATTACACCATCTGCTGGTCCTGACATCTTGACAATGTTAAGTCTTCCCATGCATAAAAGTGGAGAGTCTTTCCATCTATTTATGTCTGTGTAATCTCTTTCAGAAATATTTTGTAGTTTTTATGCACAAGACTTCTACCTCCCTGGCTAAGTCAAATCCGAAGTATTTTATTCATTTTGGTGTAATTGTAAATGGAATTAATTTCTTATTTTAATTTCCAGAGTGTTCATTTTAATGTATAGAAATGCAACTGATCTTGTGCATTGACTTTTTATCCTACCACTTTGCTGAAATTATTAATTAGTTCTAACAATATTTGGGAGGAAATTTCAAGGTTTTCTGCACATAAAATTATACCATCTGTGGACACACATAATTTACTTCTTTTTCTATGTGGATTTAAACATTTTTTTTCTTGTCTAGTGGCTCTGGCTAGAACTTTCAGTGCTATGTTGAATAGAAGTCATGCAAATGGGCATCCTTTCACCAGTTTTTCCTCTAAAATCAGGAGTATGATGTTTTCTCATATATGTCTTTTATTTCTAGTTCGTTTCATTTTTTATCATGAAAATAGTGTTTTTTCAAATGTTTTTTTCTGCATCACTTAAGAAGACCATGTGGTATTTATCCTTTATTCTGTTAATGTGGTGTAGGCTACAATGACCAGTTTTAATATGTCGACCTATCCTTGTATTTCAGAAATAAGTCCCACTTGGTCATGGTGGCACATCATTTCAATATGCTGCAGAACTTGATTTGTTAATATTTTCTTGAGGATTTTGTTCATAAAAGATGTTAGTATGAAGATTTCTTTTGTTCTATGTTTTTATCTGGCTTTGATATGGGTGTGAAGTTGGTCTCATAGATGAGTTAGGGAGTGTTCCCTCCTCTTCAATATTTTGGAAATGATAGATATTTGTTCCTCTTTAAATGTTCAGTAGAATTTACAGTGAAACCATCAGGTCCAAGGGAGATTTTTGATTACTGATTGAACTCCCTCACTAGTGATAGGCCTATTCAGATTTTTCTTCTTGTTGTTTTGTTTTTTGTTTTGCTTTGGTTTTTTTTGTGTGTGTGATGTAGTTTCAGTAGGTTTGGGTTTCTAGGGATTTTTCCATTTCATTTAGGTTATATAATTTGTTGATGTACAGTTGTTCACAGAACTCTCAGAATCCTTTTTGTTTCTTTATAATTAATAGTAATGTTCCCATTTTCATTTTTTTGAGTTCAGAAATTTAAGTATTCTCTTTTTCCCCTTAATCTAGCTAGCTAAAGGTCTGTCAACTTTGCCAATTTTTTTTGAGAGAGATTTTTGCTATTGGATCATGCTCTTGCAAGAAAGATGCAGTAACAGAAAGCAATAAATCACCCCCCTAGGAGGGAGGATCATGCTGCAATCCTTCTCCTCCATTCTCCTCTCGGAATTTTGGGCACATATACGCATGCACCCAGTGTGAGTTTTAAGCCAATGGGTCTGGGACTCAAAGTATGGTCAACTACATGGAAATCCAGTGATGTAACCATTATACCATCTGCTGGCCCCTGCTTTACAGATCTTTTTAAAGAATCAAATTTGGTTTCATTAATTGCCCCCTTTTTAAAATTCTCTATTTTATTTAACTTTGTTTTATTATTTATTTCCTTTCTGGTAGCTCTGGGTTTAGTTTGTACTTTATCTAGTTCTTTAGGTTGTAAAGTTCAATTCCTTATTTGAGGGGGTTATTTTTGTCTTTTTTTAATTTATTTATAGTTGTAAATATCCCTTTAGCATTAGTTTCACTGTATCCCATAAATATTAGTATGTTGTATTTTTCTTTTGTTTTTTCTTTGCCTTTTTTGGGGGGGGGAGGGAGGTTATTATACTTATTTATTTTACATTCATTTACTGTATATCATTGCGGCATACAAAACTAGCTTTTCTATCCAGAATACACTGTATATTGGTTTAATCAAAGATATTACCATCCATGTTATCTTCAACAAGTAATTTTCCATTTTGTGTTTCTTATATATTTTACTTCATTTTGTCCCCTGATTCCCTCCTGCTCACCCTCAATCATTTCCCACCCTTCTCCCACATGTCTCTGGTATCCACAGCTGCTCTTCATGCTTTTTGTTTTATCTCTAAGTATTTTTTAATTTCCCTTCTGATTTCTTTTTCTTTTTTTCCCCTTCTGATTTCTTTTGATCTACTGGTTAGGAGTGTGTTGCTATAAATATTCTATTTTTCTTTCTGTTATCAATATGTAATTCATCCCACTCTGGTCAGAGAAGATACTTTTTATAATCTCTATCTTTTTAAATCTGTTAAGATTTAATTGTGGCCTAATATATGTTTTATCCTCAAAAGTGAACAGTGTGCACTTGAAAATAATGTCTATTTTGTTGTTGGAAGAGAGTTCTTTGTTGCTACCATGGGGATTACATTTTACATTCTAAACTTGTAGCACTCTAATTTGAGTAAACTTAACTTCAATAATGTCCCAAAACTCTAATCCTTTCCAGTTCTGTCTTCATCCCTTTTGGTTGTTAAAGCCACAAAATTATATCTTTATAAATTGTGTGTCCAGAACCATAAACTAATAATGTTTCTTTAAAGTGTTAGTCTCTTAAGTTATGTAGAAAACCTTAAATGAATAAGAAATATAAAGTTGGTCTCAGTCCTTGGTTCCTGGCACAGGTGTCATAGAACCCTTGTGAACAGGAGTACTAGGAAAATATTTCATTCTAATATTTGGCCTTTGACCCTAGTCCTAGACATAGACCTTCTAAATCCTTTGGAATTGCCTGAGTGACAGGAGTCTTTTTTTATTCTAATGAGGTGACTCTTGGTGAGCTCCCAGATGAGGGCTGGTCATCAGAGGATGAAGAGGGGTGGGAATAGAAGTTAGCAGCCTTCAATTTCAACCCCCATCCTCCAGGGAGAGAAGAGGGGCTGGTAGTGAGTAATAGTCAATCAGGCCTACACAATGAAGCCTCATTGAAAATGTCAGGAGCAGGGGGCTTAGGGAGCTTTTAGGTTTGTGAGTACATCCACATGTGAAATAGAGGAAGAATCTCTGTAAGAGATACTAATAATCTCTAACCCAGGCCCAAGTAAATTTAGTTTAAGCAAGTATAGCTTTCCTGGATACTTTTAAAGCAAATTTCTTTTCTTATTGTTCCCCTACTTCCCTTTCTCCTATTTTTCTCTTTCCTCTTCTAATTTTCTCAAGACCTAAGAACTTTGAGCTTCATGTTCTACTGAATGATAATTAGCACTTGAGGTGAGGGAAATTGAGAGGGTTTGTTATAATCATATTTGCATGTCAGAAGAAAATGCAATCATATGTTTAATGTTTAGTTGTGTGTAGAGAGCGGCCAGATCTGAGCAACACAATAGCGATGTTTAAACACATGCAGAAACATGGTTCTTTGGCTGATCCTTGCAAGACTAGAGAAAAGCTTTTGACAAAGGATATGTATCTGCCTCTGTGTCCACACTGCAAGGTAATGTCAGTTAAAGGAAACTATCTGTTAGCCTGAGAAGGCCCAAGAAGATGAGAGGAAGCTCTTACAAGACTGCAAGGTGCCAGACCTTTCAGGTCTTCAGTGAATTAACATCTGGAAACAACTGGCTTTGCATTCCTCTTTTTTGTCCTATAAAAGAATAAACCTGGGAACCTTCATGACCACAACTACCTCCATCAGAGGAGTCTAAACCACCTGATCTTCCCTTTTCTCTACTCCTGTGTCCTAGTGTTTATGTCTATTTGATTTCCAATCCACAGCTGCTCTCGCTCAAGAGAAACATTCAGTCATGCGAATCATGGCAGTTGTGGGTTAGAAGTGTTGTCATTTCCATCCTGACTACACCAATAATGCATTTGGAATTATTTGCCTACTCTGCTTTGTTTGAATGAGCACCTAAGTATAAGAGCCCAGAAATAGTGAAACCATGGTCCAAGGACAGACTCCATCATCATACCAGTCCCATCCATCCTTCCCCAAGGAGAATGCCTAACCACTATGGCCAGAATATTCAAGTTGAAGACAGATTGATTGGTCCATGTGAGTGACGTAAGAAAAGTTAGGATAAAATGCTTCTCCCCTGCTCTTTATTCTTTGGGGGCTGTGGGAGGGAGGTGGTTGTTGTTATTTTGTTTTTGTATTTGTTGTTGTTACAGGGCACATGTGCTCACTGGAGAGAGAGGGAAAATGAGAATGCACCCTCCCTTCCACCCCCCCCAGTCGAGATGGCTACACTTCAATCCCTTCTGCTCCATTCCTCTTTCAGGATTTTATGCATACAAACAAGTGTGCCCTGTGTGTTGTTCAAGCCTCTGGGTCCATATTCAAACTGCACAGACACCCATATGGGATCCAGCTGCTTTAATCATCACACCACCTGGCTGACCCTCTTCTGGCTCTTTTAAGGGCTACCTTCATGACCACAACTACCTCCATCAGAGGAGTCTAAACCACCTGATCCTCCCTTTTCTCTACTTGTGTGTCTTTGTGTTTATGTCTGTTTTATTTCCAATCCACACCTGTTCCCACTCAGGAAAAGCATTGACTGAGTAGTGGCATATTCTTCTGCTAGGATTCCCAAATTCTAACATCCCAAGCAAAAAAGAAAGTGGTTGAAGTAAAATAAACCAGGTAATGCTTTTGAAATGTCCTACAGTCGTCACCCCCTGAGGAAAAGAACTCACAGAAGCACCAGGCCTTGAGTCAATATGATTTATTGTCCTCTCTTTTGCCATTATCATTCTAGTTGCTAGGTAAATTGCTCTCCATCCTTGGGACCTCATGGTTGAGAGTAGACATCTGGATCCTCTTCCACAAAGCTCTCAACGGTAGAATAAAAGTACGGCTGCCTCAGTTATCTCCCGGCTACTGCTGAAACCTGTATGAGTTCCATGTCCATTCCAGTCAAAAGCAGAGAAATCCCCGCACTGTCTGGGATTGCCCTCTGGGAAGAATCCTCCTCCACCAATGCAGTGCTGGGAAATAAGGAACAGAAGGCGTGGCCATGAGAGATCTGAGGGTGAGGCCAACAACATCTTAATGACCAAATGCATCCAGTGGAATCTGATGTTCATTAGACTCTCCGTTAACAGTACTGATCTGTTCCTTCCACAAAACTCTCTCTTCCACAGCAATAATACAATTGAACCCAAATGGAAAGGCCCCTGGTTTATTCCAGGGCCTCTGTGTACATGCCAGTCACATATCTATGCCCATGATACAACATGGGTGAGGCTGAGGGTAGACCATGGCATGAAGACCCTATTAATCATGACTATATCTCTGTCTCTGTCTCTATATATCTCTCTAGAAAGAAAGACACTTTTTCTTTTTTAAGAGATTTTTGCTATAGAATGCATGCACTCGCCAGAGAGATATAGAGACAGAAAGTGAGAAATTACACCCAGGAGGGATGGCCACACTACACTTCCTTCTCCTTCATTCTCTTGGGATTGGGGGTAAGCCACTGGGTCCAGGACTCAAACTGCGGTCTGCCATGTGAAATTCAGAACCTTAACCCCTGCACCATCTGCTAGTGCCTAAATGAACTTTTTTTTAGAGGCTTTTGCCTTAGGGTGCAGCATACCACAGAGAAAAAGAGAGTGATAGAGATGGTGAGATAGAAAGTGAGAAATCACCCCCAAGAAGGGATAGCCATGCCATCTCTTCTTCATTTTCTTCCTGAGATCTTCAGGACACACACGCAGAACATGATTTTAAAGCTTCCTAATTTGGGACTCAAACTGCGGTCACCAATGAGGGAGTCCAGAGATGTAATCCCTATGCCATCTGCTGGTCCCATGAAGTTTTTAAATTCTCATTCTTTAGCTTTAGTAATAAGATGCTTCCTTCTGGGACCAGCAATTAGCGTAATGGCTATGTCACTGGACTCCCATGTAGTCGACTGTGGTTTGCGTCCCTGACCCGGTGGCTTAAAACTCATGCTGGGCGTGTGTGTGTGCATGGCCAAGATCCTGAGAGGAGAATGGAGGAGAAGGGACTGTGGCGTGGCCATCCCCCCAGGGGGTGATTTCTCGCTTTCTGTCTCTGTCTGTCTGGCAAGCACAATAGCAAAAACCTCTAAAAGAGAAAAAAAAAAAAAGATGTTTCCTTCTGAGTTTTATTCAGCTTTTCCGAACACTCACTCAGATTCCCTGGCTGGACTCTGTTCATGAATTCCTTTCCTGCATTTTCCCAGGAGAGAATACATCTCCCTCTCACTCATAGATCATATGATGCCTTTGGTTTCAGTTACTGAAAATTCACCGATGGCCTCATGATTTCTTTTTTATTCTTTTTTTCTTCCAGATGATGTGTGCACTTGCTAGAGAAAAAGAGTGCAAGAAAGCATCCCCCAAAGGAAATGGTCATGGTGCAATCTCTCCTTCGTCATTTCTTTTTCCTTTTGGGATTTTAGGCATCCACAATGCCCCCACAACTTGAACTATCTCTAGTCCAGATGTTTTTTTGCATGAAAGACTTTGAAATGCAACATGGATCTCTACAAAGGTGTGTCAAGATCCACATGACCAAATTAGTTTATTATATATTTGATTAACCCGAAACCTATTCACCATCCAGACACCATCTTAATAAATGACACTAAATTAACCAGATAAAAACCATGATGCTATTCCAAACGTTGTCCCTTCCCATCCTTTACTTTAAATCTTCAAAATGTATTAATATCCACTGTTCACCCCCATAGGCATGGCCTGAGGGGGGGTCTCGGTGAGGTTCTTGGAAAGAGATATCCAAGACTTTCCCAATAACTCCCCAACAGTCTGTATTATGCAAGGGGGGCCAGGGTCTGGGAGGCCCAGTTCTACCCTGAAAGCTAAACCTCAGCTGGAGAATAACACCTTGTGTTTCTCAAGGAATCTTAGTTCCAAAAGGCTTCCTCAAACTGTCTCTGCACACAATCCTCACCCCAACTTCAGGCATAGAGCTTTTATCCTCAAGGTTGAGCATCCAGCAGTGGTTCCTTTGAAACCTTAGCACCTATGTCAGTCCTAAAGGTACAGGAAGTGTGTACCTGGACCGAGGAGCCCACAGCTCTGGCCCATAAAACCCAATGACCAAGGGAAGGTTATATTACCACACACATAACCTACTCACACCACAGTCAGACCACATTCAACACATACATACCAATACACAATGGCAAACCCAGTCTTACCCACTTGCACCCCTAATCCAAAAGACTCACGTGCTCAGTGTTGCATCCAGTGACCCTTATTCCAGCACACAAGGCATTGGCCGCTCTCTCATTATTAAATACCCTGAACTGGACAAATCCTGCAGTGAATTCCGCTGAAAACAAGAGGCAGAAAAGAGTGTTAAAGGAAGATGCTAGAAATTGCTTTCTTGAGGCCAGCCCAGAGATTCTTTATGCTAAATCTCAGGGTAGAGCCAAACCCTCTGACCACACTGACAAAACCCAAGACCTCTGCAGCCAATAGCTGGTACATCTTGGCCCCAAACTTAGCCAAGAGGGACCTTTCTCAATGCCAAAGACCAAAAGCCACTCCTCAGAAAGAGTCCCTTATGAAGAGAAGTTCAATTATGCAAGGAGATCTGAAGCCCTTCAAGGGCACAGTTGCAGCAATCATTAAGTGTATATTCACTCTGTTCTTGTTTGCATTCTTCTTATTTTCTTCTTTTTTTTTAAATCTCAAATTCCAAACATCATAATTATGGCTTTGAATTTTACAGCATAAGCTCAGTCTCTGTGAAGGATATTATGCTGCCAACTTCAGATACATAAAATAACTAACAGTTGCCCCAGCCTGATGGAATGGTCAATAGAAAACTGAACTGCAGTGCTAGAAGCCACATGCTGACTATAGGTTCAAATCTCTTGACTGACTTGAAAGCATGCTGGATATGTACATGCATGTCCAGGATCCTGACAAGCTAGAAAGCTCAGGAAAGGCGGTCACAGAGCAATGAGAACCTGTCAAAAGTGCTTCTCTCTCTCTCATGAACATACATGTGCTTTCTGTCATGAATAAAATTAATAAATCTTTAAAAAAAAAAACTAATGATTATATCTTAGAAATAATAAAGCCTGTTCCATGGCTTAGGGGTTATGAGAGCCAGATCTCACATGGCTGACAGCTTAGGTTCAAGTCCTGGTCCTGATGGCTTGAAAAAGACACTAGCACATGTGCATGTGTGTGCCCCAGATCCTGACAGGAAGAGAACTGAAGAAGAAGGGATTGCAGTATGACCACACCCCGCTGGGGGGGATGCTTTCTCCCTCTTCATCTATCTCTGTCTGCCTGTCTCTGTCAGGCAAACGTGCAGGCTCTCTAGCAAGAAAAAAAAATGCCTCATCATTGCTTATTCGTTTCTGCTCTATGCAAATGATTCCAGCCTAACAAGTTACTAAGAGTCTGGTAGTGGGATTGCTACCAATAAAGTCTCCAGAGCCAAATTCCCTCATTCTAGTGCTGACTCTCCTACATCTGCCCTGCGATCTTGAGCAAGCTCCTGACTGAACCTCTCAGTACTTCACTTTCCTATCCTGTAAGATGAGGTAAGTAATAGCTCAGGGGCCAGCAGGTGGTGTGGCGGTTAAGACACTGGATCCCACATGGCCAACTGATCATTTTGAGCCCTGTATCTGGCAGCTTGAAAAACATGCTGGGTGCATGTGTATGTGTGCCCAAAATTCAGAGGAGAGAACAGAGAAGAGATTGCAGTGTGGCCATCCCCCTCGGGGGGTGCTTTCTCACTTTCCCTCCCTCTACTCCTCTGGTGAACATATGCACCCTTATAGGAAAAATGAAACTAGTAACAATAATACTAATAATGACAGCTCAGACTCCAGCGGTAGCCATGCAGATCAGAAGAGACAATACAGGTAACCTTAACAGATGAGAACCAGGCTGCAGTAAATCACTGCTCACTGTAGTAACCGAATTGATCACCTTTCCTACAGAGAGTTCAAAGGGTATTAATGACTCACGCTGGCCGAGAGGTGAGTAATAAGATGCTGTTTTCTGGGCATCACCAAAGTCATAGACCACAGGAACTGCCGGGCCGTTGTCAGTCCAACACTTCCCTGTCCCGTACTTCACTGGATATTTCTACAGGGGACAAAAAAGTCACTGAGTGAGGAAAACAACTTTAGCTTTTGAGAATACAGTCATTTGCAGAGGGAAATGGTCCTTTCTCTGTAGCAGAAATTATTTTAGAACTAGTTAAAATAAGAACCTGAAGCCAGCTGGAGGCACAGGGATAATGCAAGGTTATGAGATAATGAACCAAAATGGAAAGGTTCCAGGTTCATATCCTGAGATGTCACTGTGCACACCAGGTGTGTGTGTGTGAGAAAGAGTGAGTGTTTATATGAACCTGTGATCCCGGCTGATCGAGGCTGGATATGGATTCCAGCATTAAGACCCTATTGGAGTGCCTATTTCTCTCTCTCTCTCTCTCTCTCTCTCTGGTAAAATAA
>NW_006201251.1:14579-25687 GCF_000334495.1 Tupaia belangeri chinensis
GCATGAAAGAAATAAATGAATAAACATTAAAAATAATCCCTTTTCTACTGCCAGTCACTTAAATAGTCCAGGCCACCTGACACTCTCTCTCTCATTCTCTGTCTCTCACTCTCTGTCACTTTCGTTCTTCCCGTTCCAGCAGTCCTTTCCCATAGGTCTCTCTTCTTGCCTGGCTCATAATTCCTGAGAGAGGCAAGACAGAGGCCATCAGAAATCAAGGCTAGGGCAACCTGGAAGACAGGCCCATTGAAACGCAGCTGCTGCTCACACCCAACACTTGCTTCTCTCTAGGGAACCCAGCCAGCGGCCCCTTGTACCTGGTAGATGCCAAACAGATTATGTTCTGTGTGTTGGAAGAAGCCGATGCTGGTGCGGTACCTCAGCAGGGAGCTGTTCCTCCAGTGCTGCAGGGGGCAGTTGTTGGGCACGTGCCAGATGCCCAGGTCCAGGGCCTGGATGTCGTAGTAGCCAGGGTTCTGCAAAGCAACACACACTGAGCTTGGTAAGCCAGGAGACCCATGAGGCCAAAGGCCTCAGCCAGGATAGACAGTCAGAGCACTCAGACACCCCCTTCCAGCAGATGACAATTCCCTGTCAGTACCTGGGTCCCTGATGGCTGGGAAGGAGGAAGTCAGGACCCAAGACACATTAGTATTTCTCTCTTCTTCCCCAGCCCTACCTTGAAGCCCACTTGCCAACCCTCCCTCATGTTAGGCAAATGTGGTACCTACACTGCAGAAGTCCCCTTTCCTCCTCACCCATTCCCAGCTGGGTGGGAAGTGGCACCTACCTTGTAGTCATCACTTGTGGCCGTCTCTGCAGACCCAAAGGTGTTGTAATTGGCCCAATTTCCATCCCCCTCAGGGTAGTCTGCTCTGCTGCCCTGCTGACTGGACCAGCGGTCACCCACCGTGCACTTCCCGGCCATGAAGTTCTCGTGCACACTGGCCACCAGGGTCCAGCCGCCGCCCGCAGTGGTCATGTCACAGAAGGTCTGGTAGACAACACCGTTCTCAGTGCGGAGGAAATACAGGCCATCTGTGGAGAGAGCCAGCCCAGAGCCTCCCTGTCTGAGAGCACACAGTCCACCTCAGCCCCATGGCCCACTGGGCTATTAGAACCAGAATCGTGGCCTGAACGCTGCTCCTCACCTGAGTCCTGTCACTAAATATCTCTAGAGGCACTAGAGTCTCCAGAGTTCAGATGATCACGACCCTCTCGCTAAGACAAAACTTAGAATTGACAACCTTCCTGGTGATATTTCTCGTAAACAGAATCATCACATGACCCAGGAATTCCACTTCGAGGTACATTCCATGAAGAACTGGAGCCAGAGAGACCCTTGTGCAGTAATGCCCACTGCACCATGAGACACAAGAGCCAGAAGGTGGAAACAGGCAAGAATTCCTCAACAGACACATGGGTAAATAAAACGTGTGGTGTACGTCTGATCGATAGAAAGGAGTGAAACCACAACATATGTAAGGGATGGGTAAACCTTGAAAGCATTACATTAAGTGACATAAACCAGACACAGAGGACAAATTCCATAAGAGTCTATTTATATTAGTTCACTAGAACAGGCAGATCCCAGGGACAGAAAGTGAAATAGCCACTCTCAGGGAGGTAGTGGAGGAGTCCAACCCAGTGGGGCTCCAGGACCCGTCTGAGCCCTTTGACCTTTGAGCATCGCTTCCGGTCGGTTCAGTAAGTTGGCAAGGCCACTACTGTATGCCCCCTGACCTTGGAACAAGCTTGGGTCACTTAGCATGTTGGCAAGGCCACTTGCTATTCGCTCTGGGACTGTGATAGCCTTGCTGGGAAGTGACCCCCTTCTGACTCCCCGATATACTACTATAAAAGAATTACATAGCTCCCTCATACATCTTGAGTGTGTGGTAAGATTTCCTGAAAAGTCCCCCGACCACTCCCCTTTACCCTGACCACTTACTGTTAATTACAACGCTTCATTGGGCACAATAAAGGGTGTGCTAAAGTTCTTCCTGATCTTTGGAAGGCCCTTCAAGACACATTTAACATAAATAATCTTTTCATGTATCCCCGCCCTCATCAAGTGAACACTAACTTCACCCCTTCAGGATAGGTAAATATATTAGGATTCCTTAAGTTTTAGATCCCTATAGAATTATATAAGTATCATTCTTTATGAAAATCCATAAGAACTAATATCTATGCTTGAGATTTTCTTTTAGTAATCATAAGACGGCTGCTGCTGAACATCGGTTGATAGTTAACTCTGCTTGCTGGAACTGTTTCCTGAAACTGCACTGCTTGAAGTTACCAGGAACCTGCTTTCATCAATCAAACAATTGTTGAGCTGTATCGATGATTAATAGACCTGCCCTTAATCAAACTCTGAATGGTTTCTATTGTTAAAACTTTATGAATTGATAATTAGTACACGTAGCCCCTCTCCCATTTACTTGCATGTATCACATTTTCAATAAAAAGGCACAATGATTCCTAACAGTTGTCACTCCTCAGAGAGCGATCTCTGAGAGTGTCCGGCTGAGGACGTGCATGAAAAGGCACGAGGCCTTAATCTTCCTTTCTTTCCAGTGTCGCTTCCGTCGAGTCAACCCACCCCCCCACTGAGGCTGGTCCCCGGCAAGGTAGTATATGGCGTCTTCATATAATTGGTACAGAGTTCCTGCTTGTACCAGGAGGGCGACTTGGAGGTGACTTGGAGGTGAAGGTGGCTGGATCCCCCAAGAACAGTTGTGTGATTCAAGTTCCCAGCCTGGCTGTTTAAAAATCACACCAGGTGTGTGCATGTACATACTGAAAATCCTGAGAAAAGTATGGAGGAACAGGGATTGTGGTGTGGCCCATTTCCCCTATGGATGATTTCTCACTTTCACTCTGTCTCTCTGTAGCACACTAAAAAGAAGAAGAGAAAGAGGAAGAGGAAGGAGAAGAAGGAGAAGAAGGAGGAGGAGGAGAAGAAGAAAATCAAAGGAAAGCAAAGCTCTGGAAAAGGATACTGGTAACGTTATCCCACATTGTGAAAATAATGAATGGCACTGAATTATGCACTTAAAAGTGGTTAAAATGACAACTTTTAGCCAACATGTAATATATGTACATTTTACCACTTTTATTTTTCATGCTTTTGCCATAGGGTGCATGCACTCCCGAGAGAGACAGAAAGAGGGAAAGGGAAAAATCAGCCCCCCAAGGGTAATGGCCATACCACATTCCCTTCTCCATTCTTCTCAGGGATTTTGGGTATGCATGCACAATTGCCTGGCATGATTTTCTTTTCTTTTTTAGCACATACTCTTACATTTTTATTATATTAATTATAGATTTTCTTTAAACGTAATTTTGGGGACCAGCAGTTAGTGTAATGGCTATGTCGCTGGACTCCCATGTAGTTGACCACAGTTCAAGTCCCAGACCTGGTGGCTTAAACTCACGCCGGGCACGTGTGCATGCATGCCCAGGATACCGAGAGGAGAATGAAAGAGAAGGGATTGTGGCATGGCCACCCCCCTGGTGGGTGATTTCTCGCTTTCTGTCTCTCTGTCTCTCTCTGGCTTTCTGGCGAGTACACACGCCCTATAGTTAAAAAAATCTTCTCCCCCAAAAAAGAAAAAAATAGTATAAGAAAAACAAACAAACAAAAAGCCATAATTTTGTGTTCCCTACTTTTATTTTCAATTTTAATGTATTTTTTTATCTTTTTTTCTAATTTGGAGGTTTCACTTATATTCCTGAGGATTTTTGCTGGCCTGCTCACATTCCAGATAGAGGATCTATATGCTAATTGGAGGTTCTATGGGGGAGAGGAGTTGGGTGGAAGGTAATTATAGGGACAAAAGTGGAGATGAATTTAAAGTGAGGGGAAGGTTTGTTAACTTGAAGTTTTACTACCACGGGGTGAAAAGAGAAGGACCTGACTGTTCAATCTCTATTTTTTTTCCCCAGAGGAATTTTTGCTATAGGGCTTGTGCGTTCACCAGAAAGAAAGAGAGAAACCCCAGAGGGGATCAACCTGGAGTGACTTTCAAGGTGCCAAGTCCAAGACTCAAACCGTGGTCAACAATGTGGCAAACCAATGTTTTAGCCACCATGCCACCTTCACCACATGTTTTTAATCTAAAAATAACTCTCCAAGAAGACAAAAACCGAATTGCCTGCCTGGGCTCTGCTGAAAAAAAAAAACTCACCGCGGGCACTGCGGCACCTGTCTTTGATTTCCTTGCAGCTTCTGGGCTTAGATGAGGACAGGGATGAGCAGGTCCATTTCTTGGGAGCAGAACTGTCCTCATCTGAAAAAGATGCAATGTTTTAGTCTCATCACAGATGTGACACAAAACCCCGCCTCTTCTTGTCATTTTCTTAAACTCCTTTTGCCTGTACCACCACCACAGCAGAGCCTCACTGCCCGGGTTGTAGGGTCCTAAGATAGTTAATATCATGTGTTCACTCAGCCATCTAGCCCAGCCTCCAGCACCAGTGTAATGCACACCTGCCTCCATACTAACTCATGCATGTGTTAGGCCCTGCCCCAAGCACTCAGGATTCAAAGGAATTAAAATCCCCACAAAAGCTTACCTTGAGAAGGAGTTGCTGATGAGCCAACAAGATTATATTGAGAAGAAAAAAATGATAAAGGAAAGATAACCTCAGAGGACAAAAGAAGGATTCTGAACACAAAACAGACTAGGCTACTCCATGACAATCCCAAGGCCAAGACTGCAGGAGCAGGGAGTGACTGGGAGAGGGCACAGGTTTTTACAGGAGCCCCTGAGACTCATGGACACAGAGCCTGGAGCTGAGAGTTGAGCACTCAGCTTACATCCAGTGACCTCAGTACCTTGCAAAGACATCCCCTTTAGCTCAGGAGAGACCATGATTCCAGAAACGAGCTGGCAGTCCTGTTCTGGAGCACCCCTAGGTGGGCTGTGGGCGCTGCTGCTCCTAAGGGCATGACTCACCTGCGCTGAACCCTTTGGTGGCCACAATGAGAAACAGCAGAAGGCTCAGTTGGAACATTGTAATCTAAAGAAAAGTAAGAAGGTTACCATCTTCATGACTTTTAACTTCACATCCCTGCCCTTCCCCTGCTCAGTCCTACAAAGACTGAAAGACTCCCTTGCCTCATTTTTTAATTGCCAGAGGGCACTCGCACTCATCAGAGAGAGAGAGCAAGGGAGTAGAGAAATAGAGAACAGGGCATGTTCACGCTGCAATCCTTTTCCTCCATTTCTCCATCTTCTCAGGATTTAGAGCACACATGCATACACACACACACACACACACACACACACACACACAATGTGTATTTCAAGGCACAGGGGCCAGGATTCAAACTATGGTCAGGTCTGTGGAATCCAGCTCCCAACAGACAGGGCTTAGCCACTTCATTTTGAGTCCACTCCTGTTGCCTTTTGGTTTTTTTGGTTTTATTCTTGTTTTATCTTTATCCCACACATCTCTGGGACCAAAACTGAACCTGAGCTGAAATCGGGGCTCCCCACTCACAGACCTGCAGCACTTCTGTCCAGCACGGGTTCTCTCCCTCCACCCAGGCCTGGGTGCAGACTAGAGGTCTCCTCTACAGAGACTCCTGATTAGGGGTGAGCCACTGAGCCTTTTATGGAGATAGCCCAGAGGGATCCTGCCCAAACTTCCAACCGCACCCTCCCTGGGCACAATGCCCAGTGGAGGTGAGGCTTCTAGTTACTCAGGGCAGGTTCTTTGCACAGTGATAACCCATGGAATTAACAGGCTATAAAGGCAGTTGTAAAGGTCATCTCCTATACGCTTCCCAGATTTGGGACTTTCACGAACCTGTGTGTTTTCCAGAAAGAAAATAGATAAGGAGACTAACAAGGGGTGGCGTTGGCTTTGTTTTTTTTGTTTATGCCTTTTTTTCCTGCAAAGTAAAAACTATTTTAAAAGTTGAACACTTATTATTATCATCAGTTCATAGAGAAAAATGAATTTTAACAACAAATAGGAAAGCCATTCTTTCAAAATAAAGATAAATTATTAGGATAAATTTAGTTTCATACAGACTCATACATTGGCTTTAACTTTCTCATTTTGCCATAAAGTAGTGAAATGTTATTACAGGCTACATTTGGGGGAATAAATCACTATAACCTTCCCCCTTTATGCTTCAGATGTCTTACATCATTCCTCTCCACTGGTGCTCAAATCTTCCCCCTTCGCTAAAACAGAATTGGTCAGTTGCTCCTCAGTGACATCATGTACCTAATATAGAACTTCATCTATATAGCACTATAATATTGTAACTCTTTTTTAAATATCTTCAGTGAGAGATAGAGGAAAAGAGAGAAAGTCACCCCCAACAGAGTCATTGCACCCCAATCAAACTCCAGTCTCAGTCAGTTGGGATTACTGGAACTAACATGTCTAGTACGTACAAGGAGGCTTCAGGACACCAACCCAGGACTTTCCCTATGGCTACAGTTGTGTTACACAGCACCACTGCCTGGCCGCTAATAGCATGCATCTCAAGGGGAAAAAATGTGAATTTCCTTTTTGCTGAGTTAATATTTTTTATCTTTGCATGTTCAAAGTATTGGTTTACACAAAATACTCATATATTAACCAAAGAAAATAAAAGAAGACCCAGGTAAAAAGCACCAAAAAATATATATATACACTTATTTTAGTACTTTCTTTTATTTTTTTAAACCCAGTCTCTAGTCCCTCTCTTTACAGATCACTATCGAGGTAATCTTTTTTTTTTTTTTTCTTTAATTGCTAGAGAGTGCATGCACTCAGCAGAAACAGAGATGGAAAATACCCCATAGGGTATAGTAACACTCCAGTTCTTTTTCATCCTCTTCTCCTTCCCAACAGGATTTTGGGCATGTATGTACATACACCAGTATATTTCTCAAGCCTCCAGGGCTGGTATTCACACCTGTCAGTCATGTGTGATCCAGGTCCCAAGGCCTAGCACTTAACTGTTGTGCTATGGGGCCAGCCCTTAGAACTTTATTTTTTTGTTCTAAGACAGTCTTTTTTAATAATTTGGATCATATGTATATAATGATATTAAAGATCCAAATATATATATTTATATTTATATATTATATGTATGTATAACTTGAAGTTGAAGTAGAGCTTCACTGAACATCACAAGTTATTCAACTTACAAAGTTAAGTGGAACAATCAAGTTTGTGTTAGTTCTTTCTTATCATTTCGTAGGAAGAGGGTTTCTGTAATTGTAGTGTGCTTTGAAAGTGTAGTTCATTCGTAGGCCCAAAACTCAACTTGCAGCTACTGCAAAGTATGTTAGGTGTGAAAATCAACTCCATGAGTGGAGTCATTCTGCCAAAGATCTTTCTGATATTCCAAAGAATATGCCAGATTTAGGCTGAAAAACTACACCTAACAGGTATATAAATCATGAAACAACCAGTAAATGATGCCATCTAAGAGTTTGGGGGAAATGGGAGATAGACATTGTTGCAATGGTAAACTGTGACACTCTGCAAAGCTGATCCACATGTGAAGGTTCCAGGTTCACATCCAGAGACCTTCCTGCATATACCAGGCACGTGTGTGCCCAAGGTCCAGGGCTGCCTGAAGCTGGGATGGATCATGGTTTCAAGAGCTACTTAGAGGCTCTCTCCCTCTCTCTCTCTGGCTTTCTCTCTCTCTCTCTCTCTCTCTCTCTCTCTCTCTCTCTCTCTCTGAAGAAGTAATTGAATAAATTTAATAGAGTCCAGGAAATAGTAGCCCTATTTTGGGGAATTGGAACTTTCTAGACACTGTCATCCAGTCAGTGGTGTCCATCAGTACTACCTCCTACTTCCTCTTGAACCCGTTCCCTGCACCACTTCCTCCAAATCCCTCTAATAAATACCAATACACAACCAACATTCCAGGCATTGTCAATACAAGGGAGAAGACAGATCATCTCTTCCTGTGACTTCTTTTTAGAAGAGAGCAAGCTTTTCCCAGAAATCTCAGCAAACTTTTCTTCATGTCTCATAACCAGGGATGGGTCAGAGGCTGTATCAGTCTGCTAGGGCTACACTAACAGAATTTCACCAACTGGGTCGCTTAAACAGCACAAAGATATTTTCTCACACTTCTGGAATTGACAAAGCCAAGATTAACATGTTAATGGGTCTGGTTTCCTCTGAGGCCTCTCTCCTAGGCTTACAGATGGCTGCTTTCTCTCTGTGGCCTCACATGGTCTTTTCTTTGCATATCTGTACTCTATCATCTCTGCCCGTGCCTGAATTTCCTCTTTTTTTTTAATTTCCTCTTCTTAAAAGTATACCAGTTACATCAGATCACAACCCACCCTAATTATCTCTTTTTTTTTTTTTGAGATGTTTTCGCTATAGGGCGCGTGCGCTCGCCAGACAGACAGAAAGATAGACAGAAAGTGAGAAATCACCCCCCAGGGGGGATGGTCACACTGCAATCCCTTCTCCTCCATTCTCCTCTTGGGATCTTGGGCACGCACGCACACACACCCAGCGTGAGTTTTAAGCCACCGAGTCCAGGATGCAAACCGCGGTCGACTACGTGGGAGTCCAGCGACATAGCCATTACACTAACTGCTGGTTCCCCTAATGATCTCATTTTAACTTAAGTATTTCTTTAAAGATCTTATCTGAAAATGGTCGCATTCTGATGTTCTGAGTGTTAGAATTTCAACATAAAAATCAGGGGTGAATGCAATTCATCACATAATACATGCCCACTCCTGCATCAATTTCTGGCAAAAAGATGGAACTATCCAAATTGCCTTAAACTCACCTGGGTCTGGCACTGATGTTCATGAGTCATATGACAGGCCCTCATCTGGACTCCACCTGAAATCACCATTTGATCATTTCTAACCCTCTACTCCATCTAGTACTGGCCTGCTCCAATGCCTTTCCACACTGCTGCCCACAAGGACCCTTAGAAAACACAAACCATGCCCATGTCCACATCCTCGTCCAACATGGGCTAGAGAACCAAGTTCCATGTTTATACCATAGAGCTTGTGTCAGTTATCAGCTGCTGCACAAACCACTCCAAAACAACAATGATCCTCCCTTCACTTACGAGGATGCAGTCTGAGCAGAGAACAGTGGGGATGGCTTGTTTCTGTTGCATATAATGTCAACTGAGACTTTTAATCTCTCTTCTTGTCTTCAGTCACTTATAGAGAGACTGTCAGGATGGGATTTTAGAGCTGGACCACTCATGTGCCTGAGAACAATAGAGACCCATTGCTGGTGGTCAGTGGGACTATGGGAATGTCCGGGACTTGCTCTCTCTCTCTGTCTTCCTCTTACACCATTTGAGCCTAATATGTATTTTATGTCAACTTCCGTGATCATTGAACTTCCAAGCAGGGAGAGGAGTTAAGGGATTAACTATAAGCCAGCTGCAATGGTGCAGAGGTAATGCAAAGCTATGCAATGCAGAAGCCATACAGAAAATCCCCTGTTTGATATCCTGAGATCTCCTTGTACACTAGGATAGGCAAGTCCATGATCCTAGCTGGTGAAACTGAGACTGGATCATGTCTTATTGGTGTACCTCTTTCTTTTCTCTCCTTCTCTATCTCGGTCTCTCATGAAAAGAAAGAAAAAAGCTTAAAAATAGAGAGAAAAACTGTAGAACCAGCAGGGAATACTATGGCATTGACAGTGAAGAAGAAAAGGGGCAAAGTGAGAGAAATGTCAGGAGGGAGCAACTGAAGCAGCTGAACCTTCCTTGATCTACAGCCTACATTGGAGTGGAGGAAAGCAGAGCTTGAAGGGAGGTTGTGTGTAGGCATGCTGGAAGCTCTTAGGAGCAGGGGAAGTGTTGACGAGAATTTGAAGAAGGAACATGCAATTGCTTTTGACAGACCATTGCTTTTTATGATTTAGGTTCATCACCAGTGGCCTGTCCACGTCAAAATAACTTAAAATGAGGGGCTAGACAGTGACACAGCAGTGGAACATGGATCTCTGTGGTGCTCCCTCATGTAGAAGGCCCCAGGTGTGAGTCTAGAGAACTCCCTGAGTGCACTGACCACACTCATGCCCATGATCTAGGGCTGACTGAGGCTGGGAACACCCCTTGTTAGAGTTTGCTCTCTCTGTTTCTCTCTCAACCTTTCTTTCTCTTTTCATTTCTCTCACTGTTGAAGAAAATAGATGGATAAACTTTAAATCAAATCATTTAAAACTGTATCTGAAAATGTGCGGGTACTGAGAGAGAATTGTGGAAGAGGGCCCCTCCACCCCACCTCATTCAGCCCAGAGTCTACATCTTCAGGTGATTGGTGTACACTTAATCATTAAAAATAGAAAGAAAGTCTTATTGTTTAAAAATTAACACATATATGGAAAAGAATATAAGACTCGATTATAAAATTTAATGAATTACAAAAAGGTAAATACCTAGGTGATTACCAACATGGTCAAGAAACACATTTTTCCAGCTCCCCAGAAGCTTCCCATATGCTCCTTCCAGGATGTGACTACTCTCTGAAGGGTAATCACTAGTTTAACTATCACGGCAACCACTCCCTTATGCGCTTGCTATGCTTGTATGACTGCTGTACATTCATGAAAAGTCTGATATCCAGTAACACAGGCCTCCACACTTGGTTCTTCTTCAAAAGAATCTGAGTTAATCTATTTTTTTTTAAATTTATTCATTTTCTACATTAATTCACTATACACCATCACAACACACAAATGAATTTTCCATCCAAAATACACTGTGCATTGGCTCAATCAAGCACATCAACATACATGTTCTCAGCAAATAATTTTCCAATTCTTATGTCCTGCATACCTTGCCTTTTGTTTTGCCATCCTTGATTCCCCATCCCCCACCCTCTGCCATGTCCCATCCTCCTCCCCCATTGTCCCTGGCATCCACAGCTGCCCTCCATGCCTTCCCCCCCCCACTCAATTGTTCTGTCAATGAACTTAATTAGTCTAAATATATCCAATAGCTAGCACAGCTGACACATACCTATACATGTACCCAAGTCTGACTTTAGACATAGACCCCAGTGAGTAAAATGAACCTTCTATAAAGTAGTACCCCGCTGTGCCCATACAGCTTGCTGCAGTCATCAAATGTGCATTTT
>NW_006201251.1:26670-36376 GCF_000334495.1 Tupaia belangeri chinensis
CGGCCATGTGCAGGCCCAGTGGTCATGCGCAGGCCCACCGGTCACATGCAGGCCCGGCAGCCACGCACAGGCCCAGCAGCCACACTCAGAAAAAAAAACGCGCAGGCCCGGGAGGTGGGGGGGCCATGCGCAGGCTCCAACGCCCGCCGCGCAGGCCCAGGGGGCCGCTCTGAGTTAATCTTTGACCTTTGCCTCTACATAAAATGTACTTTAAATTTCCAGAGTGGGTATGTGTTTGCCAGAGAAAGAGAGACAGAGAGAGAAAGAAAGCATCCCTAAATGGGATGTAGTCATACCACATTTTTTTCCCCTCCATTTCTCCATCCTGTCAAGATTTGGGGCATGTACATAAATACACTGGTGTGTTTTCGAAGTCACCAGAGAAGGATTACAACTGCAGTCAGCCACGTGGGATCCTTACATACAACACTTCTCTGCTGCACTATGGGCCCAGTCATCTATGTAAAATTTTTTAATTAGCTTAAATTACAAACACACATGTACATGTACACACATAGTCTAGGGGTTTGTATTGAATTATATTAAATCCATGGGTAATTGCAGAAAAAAATTGATGTCTTCAATATTTAAAATGAATGTTTCTCATTTATTTGGATTATGATTGCTTTCTCATAATAACAGAACTTCTCTGTAAAAATTTTGTGTATCTTCTATTGTATTTATAAGTATTTTAAATTTTTTCAGCTTCATTTTTTTGGTTTTTGGTTTTTGGTTTTTTATTTTTCTTTTTTTTTTTTTTTTCTTTTTTTGGTTTGCAATAGGGTTTGTGTGCTCACCAAAGAAAGAGAGGGAAAGTGAGAAATCAACCCCCAGGGAGGATGGCCACACTACAATCCCTTCTCCCAAAATCTTGAGAAGATTTTGGGTATGCACACACATGCATCCAGTATGATTTTCAAGCAGGGTCCAGGACTTGACCCATAGTCATGTATATGGGACTCCAGCGTGTGGAGGGCATTAGGCTTCACTTCCTCACTGAGCAAACTATTTCTCAGAAATCATGTGACCAACCATTCTTCCTGGGGGCAGTTGGGTTTCTAGGCAATGGGAGAGATTCACCCACACCAATGATCGGTTCATGCTGTTCTATCTCATTTGCATTTTGGGCAACCAATCGGTGCCCACCAGCTGAATATAACTCGCCATTTTTCCTCAATAAACAGAAGAAGACTTGATCAGCACCTCGTATTGTCTCCACTCTGTGTGTGTGTGTGTGTGCGTTTGTCCCATCTCTCACTCCCTCCCCCAGGGAACCTGTTCAACTGTTCTGCAGGCTGGGACACCAGCGCCTTAACCAGCATACCACCTTCTCTCCTATATATGACATTTTTGGTGCTATTCTTTAAGTAAATGCTATCCTTTTCCTATTTCATTCTCTATTTGATGCTCATAGAAATGCAATTGATTTTCAGGATGACTTTTTATCCAGCAAACATGCTTTTCTCTCTTACCTCTTGTTTATTCTAAGCATTGATCTTTAGACCATTTTGGATTTTATGCATAACAGTTAAATAATTCAAAAAGTAATCTTTTCCTTACCGTTTCTATACCTTTGCTTCTTTTCTACACTACTGCTACCTTCAGGATCATGTTGAAAAGTAGAGAAGAGGGACCAGCAGTTAGCATAATGGCTATGTCGCTGGACTCCCACGTAGTCGACTGCAGTTCACGTCCCGGACCCGGTGGCTTAAAACTCACGCCGGGCACGTGTGCATGCATGCCCAAGATCCCAAGAGAAGGCTGGAGGAAAAGAGATTGCGGCATGACCATCCCCCCTGGGGGATGATTTCTTGCTTTCTGTCTCTCTGTCTCTCTCTGTCTGTCTGGCAAGCGCACGTACCCTATAGCAAAAACCTCTCCAAAAAAAAGTAGAGAAGAAAATAAGTGTCACCTTTTCTTTCCAAAAAGAAAGAACTCATTGTTGCACAGTTAAGTGTGAAGTTCCTCTATAATTTTTTATGAATAACATTTGTTGATGAAAAAAATAACCAACTGTAAAATTAATAATTAATAATCAATGCGGTTTATTTCCAAGCCAACTGTGAGTGACCTAGGCCGAGAAAAGGCATGTATGGGGTGATTATGTACAGAGGTTCCTTTTATTTGTTTGAGATCAACAGACAACATTTAGTGAAAAGATTTTTCATTGGTCTGGCCCAAAGAGGTGGGTCATGTAGAAGTGGGGGCTTGTAGGTAATAGGTAGGTTCTACAATTCTCAGGTTGGTGATTGGAAGGGAAGATCTGTGTCTTAGTTAAAGAGAGGCTTAATCTACATCTCAAGGAAAAGGGAAGTTCTGTGTCTTGGCAAGAGATAAGCAAAAGAATATACTGTAATTGGTTGAAATATACATCTCAAAGATACTATGCCAGGGACAAGAGGTAGGAAGAATCCTGTTAACAGAAAATAAATGGTCTGTTAATGTTTGTGGGCATGACTTCCCCAGTTCCCTTTTGAAAAGACTTTGGAAAAAATAGGAAAAGTAGTCAGACTTCTGTCCATAGACCCCCTTGTTGGCCAAAAATCATTCCTCTGACTGCATGTGTAGGCCACAAAATTGACAAGTCCCAGGGTGCTAGGGAGACTTATCCCTAGAAGTCACGTCTCACGTGTTAGGGAGACTTATCCCTAGGAGTCATGTCTCATGGTGTTGGGGAGGCTCATCCCTAGGAGTCAGATCCCAGAGTGCTAGGAGGCTTATCCTAGGAGTCAGGTCCCACGGTGACAGGCAGTAGAGTCCTGAGGGAAGGACATGTCTGACACAATAGCCACTTGTCTCTGGGTGAAGGAAAAAGTCAGGCCTAAAAGTTCATTTGGGGAGGGAAGCAATTCTCAAAAGTATGAATGGGAAAAAAAAAGGATAAATAACTTGACAGCAGTTCAGTACAATAGAGGAAAATGAGGAAACAATCTTTTTTGTCATACATAGTACTTTGAGATAAACTTATAACTGAGTGTCATTTTAAGAGCATTAATCTCATAAATTAATAATTTAAACATATTAGTACCAATAATATGTAAAATAATAGTAATAATAATTACAATTGACAAATGATCTTTACATAAACTGATATACCAGATTAGCTTTTACAAAAATGAGATGTATCTTTTGAGATTTTCCAGGGGCCCTACTAGAAAAACTCAAAAAATGATCATTTACATCTAAGAAAATAATGTTTGAAAAAAAAAGAAAAAGAAGTTATATTAAGAACATGTCAGAAAACTCAATACAGTATTGGGATACAACAGGTGGGAACTGCCACTCCCCCGAGGAGCACGGGAACCACCACTCCCCGCCAAAGGAGTGTGCAAAAATGTGAGCGCTCCCCCACCCGTGACTCAGCACAGCAACAGGGACCCCTCTCCCGCGACCAACCCCTCTCCCGAGGAGCACATGACCTGGGACCCCAGCCCGAGGAGCGCATGAACTGCAACCCCCTCCCCCAGGACCGACCCCTTGCCTGAGGAGCGCAGGAGAACCAGGACCCCTGCCTGAGGAGTGTGAGAACCATACCCCTCAAAGGAGAGTAAACCACTAATCCTCGCTGACTCAGAAGAGAGCAAAACCGCTGATCCTCACTAAGAGGGTAGCAAAGACCGCTACTCCTGACTCAGAGGAGAGCAAACCTGGGTTACCCAAAACAGACAAACATACAAGACAGACGAACAAGAAACCACCTTAGAAATAAACCAGACCATCTACCAAATTTTGGGAGATCCGAGGCCAGAGCACTTACTGGATCTCCCCCAAGGAGAGGCTCAGAGCTGGAGAGGGCTCAAAGGACCCACTGCATGTCACCAGGTTTGAAGCGTCCCCTCAGAAGATCTCCAGTTCATCTCTGGTCCCATCTGGGTCACCATCTTGTCGACGGAAAAAAATAACCAACTGTAAAATTAATAATTAATAATTAATGCAGTTTATTTCCAAGCTAACTGTGAGTGACCTATGCCAGAGAAGAGGCATACATTTTCATTGGTCTGGCCCAAAAAGGTGGGACATGTAGAAGCGGGGATTTGTAGGTTATAGGTGGGTTCCACAATTCTTAGGTTGATGATTGGAAGGGAAAATCTGTGTCTTAGTTAAAGAAAGGCTTAATCTACATCTCAAGGAAAAGGGAAGTTCTGTGTCTTGGGAAAAGATAAGCAAAAGAATATACTGTAATTGGTTGAAATATACATCTCAAAGATACTATGCCAGGAACAGGAGGTAGGAAGAATTCTGTTAATAGAAAATAAATGGTCTGTTAATGTTTGTGGGCATGACTTCTCCAGTCCCCTTTTGAAAAGACTTTGGAAAAAATAGGAAAAGTAGTCAGACTTCTGTCCACACATTTATCAAATAAAAGCTTCCCTTCTTGGTCCAGCCACAGTGACAAAAGTGGAAGAACACTAGGACACAAGACTGGGGTTGCACAGGAGGCCCAGGTTCTATTCTCAGACCACCTAAACAGGCTAGGAGTCATGGCTCACTGGTAAGCTGGGGCAGGGGGATTGTAACATGCAAGACCCTGTAATAAACTATCTCCTTACTGCTATCTCTTCCTATCTCTCTTATTAAAGGAGAAAATAAAGAAGTTTGTACTGAGGGCAGCGGGTGGCATGGTGATTAAGGCACTAGAATCCTACATGGCCGACAAAGTTCCAGTTCTAGAACGGAAGTTTAAAAATCATGCTAGGCACCCGAGCATAAATTCCCAATGTATTTTTATTTTTAAAACACAATTATTTCCTGTTTTTCTCAATTTCCTATATATCAATGAAAACTCATTTTAGAACAGCACTGGTCCCAAACTGCATTTTGGAATAATTGATTCAGAACAAATTTTTTTTGGAAAAAAGAAAGACTTTTTTAGAATTATTTGTTTAAGTTAATTTAATTTTTCATCTGACCAGAGACTCACAGAGTGAGAACGGGAAGAAAGTAAGAAAGTGTCGGTGTCTGCTCCAAGGCTTGGGTCTGGCTGAATCATGATCAGGGGGCTGCTGGTGAGGAAGAGAAAGAGGACGAGAAAGAGAAAGCCCTCCATCTTGCCAGGACCGGGGAATTGGAAAGAATGAGACAAAGGGATAGAGTAGAAATGGACACAGGCAGCCTGAGCCTAGGTAGCCCAAGCAACCTGTGCTGCCCAGATGAACTGGACGTCTTTATTTATGTACAAGGAGACATTACACATGTATGTTTCATGACACTTCATAGATTGGTTGCCAGGTTACAGACAATAAGAAGCAATTAACAGATCTATGAGGGTTTAGTCATACCGGGCCAGGTGTATCCCTTGGTGATAATTCCATCAAGAGAAAATCTCATCTTCTTTTCTAATGCAGAGAACTAACTGTTAAGTGTGGGGAAGGAGTTAAAGAACTTCTCCATAAGGAGTGCACCACCACACCCAGAGAAGGCTAAAGAACCTTTCAGATGCAGAGCAGGGATTGGACTTTACTAATTGGGGTCAAGATGTTTCTTGAAGTCCATCAGATGTGTCTGTTGGAACGCCCCTAGTAATTTCCACCCTTGCTCTGTCTGCAGCCAAGGTCAGGGAAAGACAAGTTACAAGGTTCTACCATCAGAGCATGTCCCCACACCTCAGATTCTCTCTCTTAAACATGTCCCCACAAGAAAGCAAGCTGCCAGGTCCTGGACTCAAACCATGGTTGGCCATGTAGAAGTCCAGCACTTTAATCACCTTGCTACCTGCTGGTCCCCAGAAAAAAACTGATGCTTTAATACCTGCTGCAGCATTCCTGTCCAAGTTTCACTCCTCAGTCCCCTGAAGTCCTCTGAGCGTAACCTGTCCCACTTTAGTGTGGACTCCTTTTTTTTGTACATTGCTATCCTACTGCAGTAGCACAGCTGGTTTATGGTTCAGGTATCTCTCACTAAAGTTCTTAGGAAATATTATATTTGTTAAGCCAATACCTACTTTGTACATACAAAGTATTGAATTGCATATCACCAGATACACTAACAAAACAAACCAAAAAAAAAAAATAGAACTATACCCAGGTACAAGACAAACAGTCAAATAAAATGCTTCCTAGAATATCATACTTAACATTTTAATTTCTCTGATACTAGGAGCATCTTCATTCAATGGCATACCACAGGGTGTATATCATCTTGGTCAGTGCATAAAATAATGATGCATTTTATTGAAATCTTTGATCTGATGAGAAATGCTAGCTCCAACATTAGCAGAGACTTGGTCCACTAAATGAGAACTTGTTGCAAACCCAGAGACCTGAGCCCCAGTCCAGGGTCTGGTACTAATTAGATACATGACATTGGAAAGGACACTTCCTTCCTCTAGACCTCAGTGTTCATGTATGTAAAATGTGGATAACAAGTTTCACCTTACAAGTTTGTTGTAACAAAGAAAATGACAAGAGAACAATGAGAATATATGCAACATATGAGAAGAAAGATTGTCACTAAGAGAGATGACCTCAGAGACTTTGACTTCTCTCTTCCATCAGCAGCTCACCTCAGCTAAGAAATCCAAAACATGATCATGAGCGTACACAGCACCGTTTTTGGGGGGGTGGAGGAAGTGTTGCCATAGGGTATGTACATCACCAAAGTGAGACAGAGAAAGACTGAGAGAGGGAAAGTAAGAAATAACCTACCAGGGTGATGGCCATGCCACAGTCCCTTCTATTCCATTCTCCTTGAGATTTTTAGGGCATGCGCACACACGCACCCAGGATGATTTTCAAACTGCTGGGTCTGGAACTCAAACCAGTCAGTCATGAGGGAATCCAACATTTTAACTACCACACCACCTGCTGGTCCCACATAGCAATCATATTTTATAGGAGGCACTCTGTTACACACTAAGGTATACCAGCACATGACATGAAATATGAGGAGATTCAAGAGACATTTTTGAAAGAAACACTGTTCAAGTCCCAGACCAGGAGAGCCCATCCTAGAATATCATACTTAACATTTTAATTTCTCTGATACTAGGAGCATCTTCATTCAATGGCATACCACAGGGTGTATATCATCTTGGTCAGTGCATAAAATAATGATGCATTTTATTGAAATCTTTGATCTGATGAGAAATGCTAGCTCCAACATTAGCAGAGACTTGGTCCACTAAATGAGAACTTGTTGCAAACCCAGAGACCTGAGCCCCAGTCCAGGGTCTGGTACTAATTAGATACATGACATTGGAAAGGACACTTCCTTCCTCTAGACCTCAGTGTTCATGTATGTAAAATGTGGATAACAAGTTTCACCTTACAAGTTTGTTGTAACAAAGAAAATGACAAGAGAACAATGAGAATATATGCAACATATGAGAAGAAAGATTGTCACTAAGAGAGATGACCTCAGAGACTTTGACTTCTCTCTTCCATCAGCAGCTCACCTCAGCTAAGAAATCCAAAACATGATCATGAGCGTACACAGCACCGTTTTTGGGGGGGTGGAGGAAGTGTTGCCATAGGGTATGTACATCACCAAAGTGAGACAGAGAAAGACTGAGAGAGGGAAAGTAAGAAATAACCTACCAGGGTGATGGCCATGCCACAGTCCCTTCTATTCCATTCTCCTCTCAGGATTTAGGGCATGCGCACACACGCACCCAGGATGATTTTCAAACTGCTGGGTCTGGAACTCAAACCAGTCAGTCATGAGGGAATCCAACATTTTAACTACCACACCACCTGCTGGTCCCACATAGCAATCATATTTTATAGGAGGCACTCTGTTACACACTAAGGTATACCAGCACATGACATGAAATATGAGGAGATTCAAGAGACATTTTTGAAAGAAACACTGTTCAAGTCCCAGACCAGGAGAGCCCAGCTCTCCAGCAGAGCCCAGTTCCATCTGCAGCTCCTTGACCATTCAGGGACACTGAGGCAGGGCCTTTCATTGGCCCCAGCTGTAGTTCTAGCTCTAGCCTCAGCCCAGCTCTCCCAATCTCAGAGTCCGCACCCCCCTCCCACATTAGAAAGGTAGGCCACCTTTTGTTTTTCTTCTTTCTTTTACTAATTTCCTACTCCCCCACCCCCACGCTGTGCAGCCCCAGCTCTCAAGCAGAGCCCAGCTCCATCTGTAGTCCCCTGGCCAGTCAAGGACACTAAGTCAGCACCTTTCACTGGCCCTAGCCACAGCTTCAGCTCCAACTCCAGCCCAGCTCTATCAACCTCAGAGCTCTGTCCCCTGCAAGAAAGGGCAGCCCCCAGCTCTCCAGCAGAGTACAGTTCCATCTGCAGTCCTTGGCCAGTCAGGGACACTGAAGTAGGGCCTTTTACTGGCCCCAATCCCAACCCCAGCTCTGGCCCCAGCCCAGCTCTCCTAATCTCAGAGCCCCACCACCACCAAAAAATCTCCCTGGGATCCTCCCTTTTGCTGAACCACCTGTGAAAAATGAGAAACTGCTCCTCAGATACCTGATAGAAGACTCCTCCTGTGGGGACCACATTGCTTAACACAGCCGAATAGAAACTTCCACACACATCAATCCTCACTTTCTTCAAAAGGTATCCAAAATTAAATAAATCACCCAATGGCAAGAAGTCACAGAAGAGCTTAAAGTTTGAAAAAAATTAAAAAAAAAAAACTAAGAAATATGTCTCCATCAGAAGAACATAATAATACCCCCTCCATCTCTTGAAAATTCTTATAGAATTCAGAACATTCTTAGTGAAAAAAACTTAGACTTGGGACAGAAAAGAGACAGTGAACACCGGGAGATGAGTAAATCCCTCGACTATTTGAAAGAAGAAATAAACACAATAAGAATCAGATGGACCTATTAGAGATGATGTCTGTAATACAGAAAATTAAAAACTCTCTCAAAAGTATTAAAAGGTGATTAGACCATGCTGAAGATAGAATCTCCAATGTAGAAGATAAAACCTCTAACCTACAAAGAAACACCAAAAACAGAGAAAATAACAAAACATGAGGATAATATACCAGAAATACTAGATTGCATTAAACATCCATTCATACAAATAATTGGAATCCCAGAAGGTAAAAAAAAACTAATAAGGGCATGGAAAATCTATTCCATGAAATCAAGGAAGAAACCATCCAAACATCCAGACTCAAGAAATACAAAGGACCCCAAGTAGAACTGACCCCAAGAAGATCCTCCCCAAGGCACATCTTAGCCAGACTGGCCCAAACCACAGATAAAGACAAGGTACTAAAGTTGGCGAGAGAAACAACAAGTGATGTACAAAGGTAAGCCCATTAAGCTAAACCAGACCTTTCAATGGAAACAACGCAATGAAGGAAAGATTGGGAAGACATTCTGAAAGTGTTAAGAGAAACAATTGAAACCAAGATTATTAAATCCAGCAAGATTATTCTTCATATGGGAAAAAAAGATTAAAATCTTCTCAGACAAACAAAACTTAAAAGAATTTGCCAATGCCAGACCAGCTCTTCAAGAAACTCTGAAGAGGAACCAGCAGTTAGTGCAATGGCTATGTTGCTGGACTCCCATGTAGTCAACCACAGTTCAAGTCCTGGACCTGGTGGCTTAAAACTCACACCGGGTGTGTGTGCATGCGTGCCCAAGATCCCAAGAGGAGAACGGAGAAGAAGGGATTATGACATGGCCATCCCCCCAGGGGGTGATTTCTCACTTTCCGTCTCTCCATCTCTCTCTGTCTGGTGAGCACACATGCCCTATAGCCAAAACCTCTCCAAAAAAAAAAAA
>NW_006201251.1:36400-43766 GCF_000334495.1 Tupaia belangeri chinensis
TCCAGGAAAACTAAAGAATGAACAGCCAGAAATAAGGAAATAAAAGACAACCAAGACAATGGTCAACTTAAAGGTAGGGACAATTCCAGAAATATTGATATTGAATGTATTAAATATTGATACTGGACAGATTAAATTCTCTAATCAAGAGACACAGACTGGTTGAATGGGGAAAAAAAAATAAAAAAGAAACCCTCTATCAATTGCCTACAGGAAATGCATCTCATGAATAAAGACATACATAGACTAAAAATGAAGGTCTGGAAAAAGGTATTCCATGCAAATAGGAACCAAAAAGAGCTGGAGTCATGATACTAATTTCTGACAAAATAGGCTTTACAAAAAAAAAGCTGTCCAAATAGTAAAAGGCCTAATCCATCAGAAAGATATAATGCTTATAAATATTTATGCACCTAACTGAGGTTGACACCAATAGAACTTTCCACCCCAAAACCACAAGATACACTTTTTTCTCATCCCCACCTGGAAACTTTTCAAAGATTGACCACATGATAGGGCACAAAGCAAGCCTCTACAGATTCAAATACATAGAAACTATATCCAGCATCTTCTCCGACCATGATGGAATTAAACGTGATATAATTTCAAGAAAAATCCTCAAAAATACACAAATACATGGAACTAAATAACCTATTCCTGAATGACTTCACAACTACTGAAGGAATAAAGACTGAAATCAAAAGATTCATAGAATTAAGGACATAATCTGTGGGACACTGCAAAAGCACTCATAAGAGAGAAGCTAATAGCAATTAGTACACATAAAAAGAAGATAAAAAGAAGGTGAATGGACCACCTTACATCATTCCTCAGCCAAAAAAAAAAAAAAATCCAAAAAACTCCAGGAGAAAATAAATAATAAAAATCCAAGCAGAAATAAATGAAATAAAAAATAAATCAACTATACAGAAAATGAAAATAAACGCTGGTTCTTTGAAAAGATCAACAAAATCAATACACCGCTAGCTCGACTAATTAAGAAGAGAGAAAGGAACCAGGTAAATCAAATTTGCAATGAAGCAGGCAATATAACAACAGACATAACAGAAATACAAAACATCATTATAGGATACTATGAACAATATATGCCAACAAACAAGAAAATATGGATGAGATGGACAAATTCCTGGATATATATAATCTACCAAGATTGTGTCAGGAGAGTGTAGAAAGTCTGAATAGGGTCACAAAAAGCCAGGAGACTGAATCAGTAATAACCTCCCAGCAAAGAAAAGTCCTGGTCCTGATGGCTTCATCTCTGAATTCTACAAAACTTTTAAAGAAGAGTTAATCTCCATTCTGCTCAAGTTATTTCTAAAGATCCAAAAGGGTGGAACTCTCCCAAATCATTCTATGAAGGCTCTATTACCTTTATCTTTAAAAAACAGACAAGGACAAGACAAGGAAGGAAAACTATAGGCCAATATCTCTGATGAATATAGATGCAAAAATTCTCAACAAGAAGCTAGCAAATAGTATCCAACAACATATAAAAGATTATACATCACGATCAGGTAGGCTTTATTCCAGGGACACAAGGTTGGTTCAACATATGTAAAACTGTAAATGTAATACACTATGTTAACAGAAAGAAAGATAAAAACCATATGATCTTACGACATCTCCTCATGATCAAGACTCACAGCAAAATCAGCATAGAAGGGTCATTCCTCAACACAATAAAAGCTATCTATGAAAAACCCATAGCCAACATCATCCTGAATGGGGGAAAGCTGTCTGGTACAAGACAAGAATGCCCACTTTCTCCACTTCTTTTCAATATAGTACTGGAAGTTCTTGTCAATGCACTAAGAACAGAGAATAAAATAAAAGGCATTTAAATAGGAAAAGAAGAGGTGAAACCACGTCATTTGCAGATAACATGATTGTTTACATAGAATACCCAGTGGTATCCATTAAAAAAATCCTGAAAGTAATACATGAATACAGTAAAATTGCAGGATACAAAATCAACATACAAAAATCTATAGTGTTTCTATGTACATGAACAACAGGCAGACTGAGAATTGCAAAAAGTAATTTCATTTACCATAGCCACAAAAAGTATAAGATAGGTAGGATAAATCTAACTAAAGAAGTTAAAGACCTCCACAAGGGAAACTATGAAAAGTTTGGAAAAAAAAAAAAGAAATTGAAAATGACACAAAAAATGGAAGGACATCCCATGTCCTTTAATTGGAAGAATTAATGTAATCAAAATGGCAATTCCACCCAAATTCATCTACATATTTAATGCAATCCCAATCAAAGTGCCAGAGACATTCATCACAGATTTAGAAAAGACCATCATATAATTTGTCTGGAATCATGAAAAACCTTGTATTGCCAAAGTAATCCTGCACAAAAAGAGTGGAGTGGGTGGCATCTCACTTCCTGACTGGGAAATATACTACAATGCTGTAATTATCAAAACAGCATGGTATTGGCACAGAAATAGACAGTGGACCACTGGAACAGAATAGACACCCCAGAAATAAACTCCCAAACATAGAGTAAACTGATTTTTGACAAAGGGTACCTGTCAATCCTGTAGGAAAAGGAAAACCACTTCAGCAAATGGTGCTGGGAAAAACTGGATATCCACCTGCAGAAAGATAAATCTGAACCCCTGCCTCTCACAATTGACAAAAATTAACTCAAAGTGGACCAAAGATCTAAACCTAAGACCTTAAACTGTAAAACTGCTGCTGGAAAACACTGGGGAAACACTGGGGAGACATTGGGGTAGGCAAAGATTTCTTAAATAAGACTCCCAAAGCACTGGCAATAATCCCAAAAATAGACAATGGGATTAAATCAGATTAAGAAGTTTCTGCATGGCAAAAAATACAGTAATTGGTGTGAATCGACAGCCCTCAGAATAAGAAAATACTTTTGTAAACTATGTGTCAGATAAGGAACTGATAACCAGAATATACAGGGAACCTAAGCCATTGTCCTGAAAAAAAGATGATCAACCCTATTAAAATACCGGAGAATGAGTTGGAAAAAACACTCTCTAAGGAAGATATACAAATACCCAAAGGCATATGAAAAAATGCTCAACATCCCTCAGTATAAAGGAAATGCAGATCAAAACCACAATGAGATACCACCTAACGCCATTCAGAATGACTAAGGTTAATAAAATAAAAAATGATAAGTGCTGGCGAGGGTGTGGTTAAAGGGGAACTCTCCTACACTGCTGGTGGGAATGTAAATTGGTCCAGCCACTGGGGAGAACAATTTGAAGATTCCTCAAAGATCTACAAATATAATTACCATATGATCTAGCAATCCCACTCCTTGGTATCTACCCAAAGGACAGAAGAATCTTTAATCTGAAAAGTGCTTGCACATCAAAGTTTATTGAGGCATTATTCACAATTGCTAAGACATCTAACCAACCCAAATGCCCATAAACAGATGAATGGATTGAAAACATGTGATACACATATACTCTATGGAATACTGTTCAGCTATTAAAAACAAAAAACAAAAAAACAAAAAACACAAGGCCCTGGCTTTTGACAGAAAGTGGATGAATATGGAAGATTTACTACTGAGTGAAGCAAGCCAGGCTATGAAGGAGAGACATTGTACGTCTCCACTTAATATATACCTAGTGTCCACATTCTATGGCCAAAACTGAATGACCAGAGGATATAGATACATAGTTCATTGTTACAAATATCAGATACAGTGTGGGAAGAGGGTGGGTGAAGGAGTAGAGTCTGAGGAAGGATATTAAGGAGAAAAATAGAGTCAAGGCATTTATGAGACAAAGAAATGGGTTACTATCTGTTGAAAATAACATGTATAATATTCTCTACTGGATTGGTGAGAAATGGGCATATGTTGGAATATTCACTTTGCAAGCGAAATAATGTGACTAAATGTATAAAAGAAATTGAAATAAATTTAAAAATTTTAAAACTTATAAATAATATTAAATAGTTCTAAAAAAGATAATAACTTTTTTTAATAATTCATTTATTTGCATTCATTCACTGTACATCATTACAACATACAAAATGAGATTTTCCATCTAGAGTACACTGTATATTGTCTCAATCAAGCACATCAACAAATATGTTATTCTTAGCAAATGATCTCCCATTTCTTGTTTTCTGTATGTTTTGCTTTTTCCCCCCAGCTCGACTAATTAAGAAGAGAGAAAGGAACCAGGTAAATCAAATTTGCAATGAAGCAGGCAATATAACAACAGACATAACAGAAATACAAAACATCATTATAGGATACTATGAACAATATATGCCAACAAACAAGAAAATATGGATGAGATGGACAAATTCCTGGATATATATAATCTACCAAGATTGTGTCAGGAGAGTGTAGAAAGTCTGAATAGGGTCACAAAAAGCCAGGAGACTGAATCAGTAATAACCTCCCAGCAAAGAAAAGTCCTGGTCCTGATGGCTTCATCTCTGAATTCTACAAAACTTTTAAAGAAGAGTTAATCTCCATTCTGCTCAAGTTATTTCTAAAGATCCAAAAGGGTGGAACTCTCCCAAATCATTCTATGAAGGCTCTATTACCTTTATCTTTAAAAAACAGACAAGGACAAGACAAGGAAGGAAAACTATAGGCCAATATCTCTGATGAATATAGATGCAAAAATTCTCAACAAGAAGCTAGCAAATAGTATCCAACAACATATAAAAGATTATACATCACGATCAGGTAGGCTTTATTCCAGGGACACAAGGTTGGTTCAACATATGTAAAACTGTAAATGTAATACACTATGTTAACAGAAAGAAAGATAAAAACCATATGATCTTACGACATCTCCTCATGATCAAGACTCACAGCAAAATCAGCATAGAAGGGTCATTCCTCAACACAATAAAAGCTATCTATGAAAAACCCATAGCCAACATCATCCTGAATGGGGGAAAGCTGTCTGGTACAAGACAAGAATGCCCACTTTCTCCACTTCTTTTCAATATAGTACTGGAAGTTCTTGTCAATGCACTAAGAACAGAGAATAAAATAAAAGGCATTTAAATAGGAAAAGAAGAGGTGAAACCACGTCATTTGCAGATAACATGATTGTTTACATAGAATACCCAGTGGTATCCATTAAAAAAATCCTGAAAGTAATACATGAATACAGTAAAATTGCAGGATACAAAATCAACATACAAAAATCTATAGTGTTTCTATGTACATGAACAACAGGCAGACTGAGAATTGCAAAAAGTAATTTCATTTACCATAGCCACAAAAAGTATAAGATAGGTAGGATAAATCTAACTAAAGAAGTTAAAGACCTCCACAAGGGAAACTATGAAAAGTTTGGAAAAAAAAAAAAGAAATTGAAAATGACACAAAAAATGGAAGGACATCCCATGTCCTTTAATTGGAAGAATTAATGTAATCAAAATGGCAATTCCACCCAAATTCATCTACATATTTAATGCAATCCCAATCAAAGTGCCAGAGACATTCATCACAGATTTAGAAAAGACCATCATATAATTTGTCTGGAATCATGAAAAACCTTGTATTGCCAAAGTAATCCTGCACAAAAAGAGTGGAGTGGGTGGCATCTCACTTCCTGACTGGGAAATATACTACAATGCTGTAATTATCAAAACAGCATGGTATTGGCACAGAAATAGACAGTGGACCACTGGAACAGAATAGACACCCCAGAAATAAACTCCCAAACATAGAGTAAACTGATTTTTGACAAAGGGTACCTGTCAATCCTGTAGGAAAAGGAAAACCACTTCAGCAAATGGTGCTGGGAAAAACTGGATATCCACCTGCAGAAAGATAAATCTGAACCCCTGCCTCTCACAATTGACAAAAATTAACTCAAAGTGGACCAAAGATCTAAACCTAAGACCTTAAACTGTAAAACTGCTGCTGGAAAACACTGGGGAAACACTGGGGAGACATTGGGGTAGGCAAAGATTTCTTAAATAAGACTCCCAAAGCACTGGCAATAATCCCAAAAATAGACAATGGGATTAAATCAGATTAAGAAGTTTCTGCATGGCAAAAAATACAGTAATTGGTGTGAATCGACAGCCCTCAGAATAAGAAAATACTTTTGTAAACTATGTGTCAGATAAGGAACTGATAACCAGAATATACAGGGAACCTAAGCCATTGTCCTGAAAAAAAGATGATCAACCCTATTAAAATACCGGAGAATGAGTTGGAAAAAACACTCTCTAAGGAAGATATACAAATACCCAAAGGCATATGAAAAAATGCTCAACATCCCTCAGTATAAAGGAAATGCAGATCAAAACCACAATGAGATACCACCTAACGCCATTCAGAATGACTAAGGTTAATAAAATAAAAAATGATAAGTGCTGGCGAGGGTGTGGTTAAAGGGGAACTCTCCTACACTGCTGGTGGGAATGTAAATTGGTCCAGCCACTGGGGAGAACAATTTGAAGATTCCTCAAAGATCTACAAATATAATTACCATATGATCTAGCAATCCCACTCCTTGGTATCTACCCAAAGGACAGAAGAATCTTTAATCTGAAAAGTGCTTGCACATCAAAGTTTATTGAGGCATTATTCACAATTGCTAAGACATCTAACCAACCCAAATGCCCATAAACAGATGAATGGATTGAAAACATGTGATACACATATACTCTATGGAATACTGTTCAGCTATTAAAAACAAAAAACAAAAAAACAAAAAACACAAGGCCCTGGCTTTTGACAGAAAGTGGATGAATATGGAAGATTTACTACTGAGTGAAGCAAGCCAGGCTATGAAGGAGAGACATTGTACGTCTCCACTTAATATATACCTAGTGTCCACATTCTATGGCCAAAACTGAATGACCAGAGGATATAGATACATAGTTCATTGTTACAAATATCAGATACAGTGTGGGAAGAGGGTGGGTGAAGGAGTAGAGTCTGAGGAAGGATATTAAGGAGAAAAATAGAGTCAAGGCATTTATGAGACAAAGAAATGGGTTACTATCTGTTGAAAATAACATGTATAATATTCTCTACTGGATTGGTGAGAAATGGGCATATGTTGGAATATTCACTTTGCAAGCGAAATAATGTGACTAAATGTATAAAAGAAATTGAAATAAATTTAAAAATTTTAAAACTTATAAATAATATTAAATAGTTCTAAAAAAGATAATAACTTTTTTTAATAATTCATTTATTTGCATTCATTCACTGTACATCATTACAACATACAAAATGAGATTTTCCATCTAGAGTACACTGTATATTGTCTCAATCAAGCACATCAACAAATATGTTATTCTTAGCAAATGATCTCCCATTTCTTGTTTTCTGTATGTTTTGCTTTTTCCCCCCA
>NW_006201251.1:45469-46381 GCF_000334495.1 Tupaia belangeri chinensis
GTGATCCAGAAACTCTTTGCTGTTCTATTGTGCTTGCTGGTGCAGCAGATTCAGTAGATAGTGGGGAATATTTTAACCCTATTAGTATTTGGATGTTTAACTACAGTGCTCTTAGATCTGTCTAAAAACACACTGAAAGGATACTGGAGGGTGAAGAGACAAGAAAAAGGAAAACGAGACAGAGAAAAACAACAAAAAGAAAAAAAGGCAAAAAATTTAAAAAAATTAAAAATTTGTAATTACGGTTCTTTTTTAAAAAAAAAATCACAAAATAGAAAACCGCGCAGCGCGCAAAAAAAATCTAGTTCACTGTAGCCATGTGGAACCTTGTCTTCTGCCTGGATGGGAGGAGCAGAGCGAAAATTAACAAGAAAGAAGGCGGAGCTAAGAGCCAGAGAAAAACTGGGCCTTGTTTCTTTTTTTTTAAAAAAAAGGGTAAAAAGGAAATATTACCAAAAAAAATTTAAAAAAAGGGAAGGCAGAAGCAGGGAGAGACAAGAACTGAGAGACAGAGAGAGAAGGCTGGGGGTGCAGAGGGGGGCTCCCTACCGCTAGCTCATTTGTTGGAGGCTGAATTATTAGTAGAAAATCTTCATTCCCTTAAAAATCTAGTTCACTGTAGCCATGTGGAACCTTGTCTTCTGCCAAAGATAATAACATTTTGAAAACCCTGGATCAGCAGGTGGCATGGAGAGTAAGGCAGCCAGATTCCACATGGCATATTCTATAGCTCAAGTTCCAGGCCTAATGGCTTGAAAACCACACCAAGCACATATGTGTGCATGTCCAAATTTCTGAAAAGAGACCATTGGAGAAATCACAGTATAGCCATACCCCCGAAGGGTGTTTTCTCATTTTCCCTCTCTGTCTCTGTCTCTCTCTCTCTGTCTCTGTCTCTCTCTAGTAAATACA
>NW_006201251.1:46416-59671 GCF_000334495.1 Tupaia belangeri chinensis
TAAAGAAAAATAAATGACAACAACCTACTGCTGCCACAAGAAAACCTTGAGATTTTATTTGCTAGTGTTAAGGAAGCTAGTGTTAATGAGTCAGTAAAAATAAAAAATAGGACAAGACATAGAAATAGTGAATTGCTTTAAGTCCTTCAGTTAAATTGATTGGATGTGCATAAAACAGCTCTACAACACGACCAAGGATAATTGTCTTCAGAAAATAACCACCCCAGCATAAATACAGGCTTTTATCACTATTAAAAAGGTATTGTGGGACCAGCAGTTGGTGTAATGGCTATGTCGTTGGACTCCCATGTAGTTGACCATGGTTCGAGTCCTGAACCCAGTGACTTAAACTCACGCTGGGCATGTGTGCATGCATGCCCAAGATCCCAAGAGGAGAATGGAGGAGAAGAGATTGCAGCGTGGCTGTTCCCCTGGTGGTGATTTCTCGCTTTCTGTCTCTCTGTCTTTCTGATGAGCGCACATAGCCATAAAGAAAAAACCTCTCCCAAAAAAAAAAAAAAAAAGTATTGTAATAGGTTGAAAGAGGCATATGGACTCTACTTTGGTGAGAGAAATTGAGTTTTTGTTTGTTTGGGTTTTGCACTAAAATAAACTCATACTTCAATTCATTTTCCATGCACTTTTTTTTCTTATTTTTCTTTTATTTGTTTTTGTTTGGTTTGGTTGCTTTGGTTTGATTCGTTGTTGCTGTTGTTTTTTGAGAGATTTTTGCTATAGGATACATACACTCATCAGAGAGATAGAGAAATGGAAAGTGAGAAATCACTCCCCAAGGGAGATAGCCATGCCATAATCCCTTCTCCTCCATACTCCTCTCAGCATTTTGGGCACACCTGCATACACTCATGCCTGGCATGAGTTCCAAAGCCACTGGGTCTAGGATTCAAACTGTGGTCAACCACATGGAAATCCAGCACATTAACCACTATGCCACCTGCTTGTCCTTCTTTTTTTCTCTGTAAGTTAATCACTTTTTAATTCAATCACTGTGTATCATTACAGCATACCATCCTGAATACACTGTATATATTGGTTCAGTCAAAGATATTACTATATGTATTATCAACAGATAATTTTCCATTATTGTGTCCCTTAAATGTTTTGCTTCTTTCTTTTTCCCCTTGATTCCCTCCCTTTCACCCTCCTCCTTTTTCCATCCCCTTTTTACACTCTCTAGTTTCCACAGTTTCTCTTCATGCCTTTGTATCTTACAATCTTTCAGTTTCTGCCATAGAATGAAGACATTGGTATATGTTGAATGGAGACATAGAATGCCTTTCTTTTTTTTTCAATAATTATTTATTTTTATTTATTCATTCATTTATTTTTTAATTTGACCAGAGAGAGACAGAGGGTGAGAGTGAGAGAGAGAGGGGAAGTGAGAAAGCAAGCCACCAGATTCAGGACTTGAACCCTGGTCAGCCATGTGGGAGTGTCCAGCGCCTTAACCACCATGCCACCTGCTGGTCCCTAGAATGCCTTTCTTTCATAGTCTGGTTTGCTTTACTTAGCAGTAAATCTTCCATATTCGTCCACTTTCTATCAAATGCCAGGATCTCATTGGTCTTTATGGCTGAGTAGTATTCTGTAGTGTATATGTGCCACACTTTTTTCAATTCATTCACCTGTTCTTGTACATTTGAGTCAATTCCACATCTTTGCAATTGTGAATAATGCTGCAGTAAACGTGAACATACAATTTTTTTTTCTGATTTAGTGTATTTCTATCCTTTGAGTAGATACCCAGAAATGAAATTGCTGGATCATATAGTAATTCTATTTGTAGGTCTTTGAGGAACCTCCATTTCATTTTTCCATAGTGACTGTACTAATTTATATAGGAGAGTTCCCTTTTTACCAGTCTCACCAGCACTTACCATTCTTTATTATTTTTTTTTAATCTTAGCCATTCTGACTGGGGTCAGGTGGTATCTCATTGTGATTTTGATTTGCATCTCTCTTGTGATAAGTGATGTTGAGCATTTTTTCATATGCTATTTGACTGTTCATATGTCTCTTTTAGAGACTTGTCTGTTCAACTCATTGCCTATCTTTTAATTTGGTTATATTTTTTGTTCTTGGGTAAGCTGCTTGAGTTCCCTATATATTCTGGTTATAAATCTCTTATCTGAGGCACAGTTTGCAAATATATTCTCCCATTCCAAGGGTTGTTGCTTCACTCTAATTATTGTTTCTTTTGCTGAGCAGAAGTTTTTTAACTTGATATACTCCCACTTGTCTATTTTTGGGATTGTTGCCTGTGCTTTGGGGGTCTTATTTAAGAACTGTCTACTCTAATGTCTTCGAGAGTTTCTCCATGTTATCTACCAGTAGTTTTATACTTAGAGGTCTTAGGTTTATCTTTTGTCTATTCTGAATTGATTTTTTTGTTAGTGGTGAAAGACAGGTTCAATTTTATTATTCTGCAGGTGAAAACTCTGTTTACCTAGCACCATTTCCTAAAGATATTTTCTTTTCCCCACTGAAGAGAAAGAGAAAGACACAATGAGAGGGAAAGTGAGAAATCAACCCCATAGGGTGATGGCCATGCCACAATCCCTTCTCCTCCATTCCCTTCCCAGGATCTTGAGCATGCACAGACATGTGCCCAGCATGATTTTGAAGTCACTGGATCTGGAACTCAAAGTGCATTCAGTGGGACCAGCAGTTAGTGTAATTGCTATGTCGCTGGACTCCCACATAGTCGACCGTGGTTTGAGTCCTGGACCTGGTGGCTTAAACTCATGCCAGGCATGTGTGCATGTGTGTCCAAGATCCCGAGAGGAGAATGGAGAATAAGGGATTGCAGCATGGCCATCCCCCCTGAGGGGTGATTTATCGCTTTCTGTCTCCCTGTCTCTCTCTGTCTCTCTGGCAAGCGTACACGCCCTATAGCAAAAACCTCTCCAAAAAAGAAAAAAAAAATGTTCATTCAGTCACGTAGGAGTCCAGCAACATAACCACTATGCTATCTGTCTGATTGCATTAGCAAGGACTACCAGTACTATACTGAATAGGAGTGGAGAAAGTGGGCAGCTTTGTTTAGTTCTAGTTTTTAATGGAAAAACTCTCAACTTTTCCCCATTCAGTATGATGTTAGCTATGGGTTTTTTACGTATGGTTTTTATTGTTAAGAAATATCTCTTCTGTGGTGATTTTGCTGAGTCTTAATCAAGAAGAAACATTGTATTTTATCAAACACTTTTTCTGTATTGATTGATATGATTATATTACATTCATGTTTTTCTGTATGTTGAACCACCCTTCCATCCCTGGAATAAAACCTACCTGGTAAGTTTTATAATCTTTTTTATGTGTCATTGAATATGATTTGCTAGTATCTTGTTGAAAGTTTTTGCAGCTATATTCATCAGAGATATTATATTGGTCTATAGTTTTCCTTTTTTTGTTATGGCCTTGTCTGTTTTGGGATGAGAGTGATGAAGCTTTTATAAAAATGAATTTGGAGGACCAGGAAATGACATAATAGTTACATCACTGGACCCCCACGTAGTCGACTACAGTTCGAGTCCCAGACTCAGAGGCCTAAAACATGCAAGGCACATGTGCATGTTTGCCCAAAATCTTGAGAGAAAGGCCATTCCCTCTGTGGGAGGATCTCTCTCTCTCTCTCTCTCCCACTCACTCTCCCTAGCAAGCACACACACCCTATAGCAAAGCTCTCTCTAAAAATAAAAAGAGAAAAGAAAAGAAAATGAATTTGTAAGGATTTCTTCTTTTGGATCTTTTTTCTTTTCTTTTCTTTTTTTTTTTTTTTTTTTTTTTTTGGGGGTTTTTTTCTATTGGGGGTGTGGGCTTGTGTGGCCCAAGATCGCGAGAGGAGAATGGAGGAGAAGGGATTGCGGCATGGCCGTCCCCCCCGGGGGGAGGGGGGGGGGATTTCTCGCTTTCTGTCTCTCTGTCTCTCTCTGTCTTTCTGGCAAGCGCACGCACCCTATAGCAAAAAACAAAAACAAAAACAAACAAAAAAAAAAACTCTCCCAAAAAAAAGAAAAAAGATGCAGGATATAGTTTTTATGCCTTTGAATTTTTAAAGGATTGTTTTGTGCCCTAGTATGTGATTAATCTTTGAATAAGTTCCATGCAGGGTGAGAAAAATTTTCATTTTGTGGTTGTTGGGTGGAGGGTTCTATAGAAGTCTGTCAAGTTAATTTGATTTATGGTATTGTTTAGACCTTTTATCTCTTTGCTTATATTTTATCTAGATAATCTGTCTAAAGGAACTAGTGGGGTATTGAGATTCCCAACAATAAGTGTGTTGCAGTCTCTCTCTCCTTTTAGATTCAGCAGTCTTTCTTTCACATATTTGGGTGCTCCGAAGTTGAGTACATAGATATTTTTGTTTGCTTGTTTGTTTCTTTTTTTTTTTTTTTTTTGAGAGGTTTTCGCTATAGGGCGTGTGCGCTCGCCAGACAGAGAGAGAGAGACATAGAGACAGAAAGAGAGAAATCACCCCCAGGGGGAATGGCCATGCCACAATCCCTTCTCCTACATTCTCCTCTCGGGATCTTGGGCACGTGCGCACACGCACCCGGCGTGAGTTTTAAGTCACCGGGTCCGGGACGCAAACCGCGGTTGACTACGTGGGAGTCCAGCGACATAACCATTACGCTGGTTCCCAGTACATAGATATTTGTAAGTGTTATATCTTCTTGGTGAATTTGCCCTTTTAGTACTATATAGTGCCCTTCTTTGTCTCTTCTTACAGTTTTGTCTTAAAATCCATTTTGTCTGGGATCATAATTGTAACTCCAGCCTTTTATGAGTTTCTATTTGCATGGGAGACTTTTTTTTTTTTTCACTTTTAGTCTATGTATATCTTTATCTATGTGGTACATTTTTTGTAGGAACAGATAGAGGGTTTCTGTTTTTGATCCATTCAGACAGTCTATGTCTCTTGATTGGAGAATTTAATCCATTAACATTAGTGTTACTATAACTATTTGCAGACTTTTCACTGTCATTTTTATTAGCCGTTTTCTTAGTTTTCTGTACTCTTATTTCTGTTTGTGTCTCTTTAGTTTTCCTAGTATAGTACTCCCTCCAGTACTTCAAGAAGAGCTAGTCTGGTACTGGTAAATTCTTTCAGGTTTTGTTCATTGGAGAATATCTTCCCATTTGAAGGATAATTTTTCTGGGTATAGTGTTCTTGGTTAAAACTGATTTTCTTTTAGTGTTTTGCTTATGTCTTCCCATTTTTTTCTTGCCTGCATTGGTTTGGTTGAGAGGTCTGATATTAGCTTAATAGGGTAACCTTTGTAAGTGACTTGATGTTTCTCTCTTGCCAGTTTTACTATCTTGTCTTTGTGATTTTTACTATTCTGGCTACGATGTGCCATATATATATATATATATATATACACATACACACATATGTATGTATATATATGGTTTTTTATATATGTTTTATATATATGTGTGTGTGTGTATATATACATATATATAATGTTTTTGCTATAGGGCATGTGCGCTCACCAGACAGACAAAGACAGACAGAGAGACAGAAAGCGAGAAATCACCCCCCAGGAGGGATGGCCACACCACAATCCCTTCTCCTCCATTCCCCTCTCAGGATCTTGGGCACGCATGCACATGCCCCTGGCATGAATTTAAGCCGCCAGGTCTGGGAACCGCAGTCAACTCCATGGGAGTCCAGCGACATAGCCATTACGCTAACTGCTGGTTCCCTGCTAATTCTTTTTTTATTAATTTTTAATAGAGACCTTTGCTACAAGGCACATGCACTTGCTGCAAAGACAGAGAGTGACAGAGAGACAGAAAGCAAGAAATTACCACCAGGGAGATGATCACACTGCAATCACTTCTCCTCCATTCTCCTCTCAGGATCTTGGTTATGCATGCACACACAGCCAGCATGAGTTTAAGCTTCTAGGCTCTTTTTTTATTAATTTTTAATAGAGACCTTTGCTACAAGGCACATGCACTTGCTGCAAAGACAGAGAGTGACAGAGAGACAGAAAGCAAGAAATTACCACCAGGGAGATGATCACACTGCAATCACTTCTCCTCCATTCTCCTCTCAGGATCTTGGTTATGCATGCACACACAGCCAGCATGAGTTTAAGCTTCTAGGCCTAGGACTCAACCACAGTTGACTATGTGGGAGTCCAGTGACATAACCATCATGCCATCTGCTGGTCCCACTTTTTGCTAATTACTTTGAGTAGATTTCTGTAGCTGCGAGCTCATGTGCTTCTCTTAGTTGTGAATTACTTTTGTGCCAATTTCTCTCTTATATTGTGGTTTTCAATGTAGTATCCACAGGAGGAGTTTTTATTTCAAATTTATGAAGAATTTCTCCCTTTTTGCTGGTGGTTCAGAGAGGAGAGAGGATTCCTCCAAGTCTCACAGTGCTCAGATATTTGGCTACTATAAACATAGACCTGTATAGTCCCTGTGGGAGTGAAGGCTGAGCAGTAAAGTGAAAATGTAAGGAGAAAGAAAAAAAAATTTTTTTAAATCACGCTACACGGGAACCAGCAGTTAGCGTAATGGCTATGTCACTGGACTCCCACGTAGTCGACCGCGGTTCGCGTCCCGGACCTGATGGCTTAAAACTCACGCCGGGCGCGTGTGTGTGCGTGCCCAAGATCCCGAGAGGAGAATGGAGGAGAAGGGATTGCGGCGTGGCCATCCCCCCTGGGGGGTGATTTCTCGCTTTCTATCTCTCTGTCTCTCTCTGTCTGTCTGGCGAGCGCACGCACCCTATAGCAAAAACCTCTCCAAAAAAAATAAAAATCATGCTGCACAAGCATAATGTGCAAACTGGACAAGGGGCTTCAGAGGGAGATGTCTGCTTAAGAAGTCTGTAATTTCCCTTTCCTATGTGGAGAGGAGTATAGCAAAGAGTTAGCAAAATAAAGAAAAACTCTGCCTACCTTATAGCTCTGAAACTGCAATGTAAAGTTAGAGGTCTGGGGCTGAGGCTGGGGCTAGTTCAACTCTGACTCTGGTCCCTGGCTGGGCAGGTAATTTATTTTTTAAAAAATCAAGAAAAATGGGGGCCAGCAAGTGGCACAGTGGTTAAAGTGCTGGACTCCCACATAACCAATCACAGTTCAAGTCTTGGACCTAGCAGCTGGAAAATGATGCTTAGCATGTGTGTGTGTGTGTGTGTGTTTGTGTGTGTGTGTGTGCGCCTAAAAAAAATCCTGAGAGGAAAATGGGGAACAAAGGATTGCAATGTGTCCATCCCTAATGGGGAGAAATTTCTCACTTTCCTTCTCTCCTCTCCTCTCCTCCCCTCCCCTGTCCCGACCCTTGGACAGTCGAACAGGTTCCCTGGGGGATGGAGGGAGAGATGGGACAAACACATGCACACACAATACGAGGTGCCAATCAAGTCTTCTTCTTCCTCTGTCTTCCATTTATTGAGGAAAAATGGCGAGTTATATACAGCTGGTGGGCACCAATTGGTTGCCCGAAATGCAAATGAGATAGAACAGCATGAACCAATCATTGGTGTGGGTGGATCTCTCCCATTGCCTAGAAATCCAACCACTTCTGGAGAGAACGGTTGGTCACATGATTTCTGAGAAACGGTTTGCTCAGTGAGGAAGTGAAGCCTTATGGTTTCCAAGATGGTGGATAGCTCAAGATGGCTTCCGTATGCAGTGCCCTCCACACTCCCCTCCCCTTCTCTCTCTCTTGTTCTCTCTCTCTCTCTCTCTCTCTCTCTCTCTCTAAACAATGGAAAAAAAAAAAAAAAAAAAAAATCAAGAAACAAGAGCAGAGTCCTGACAGTAGAGAGCTTTAAAATGCAACACTATATGGGACAGAACCACATGGGGAGTCTGCTGGTTCCTTCCAGAGACCTCTCTGAGAGTGCCAAGCATATGTGTGCCTATTGTCTCAGCTGGCTAAGGCTGGGGGTGATCATGGCATCAAGACTTTGTTGGGGGAACCAGCAGTTAATGTAATGGCTATGTCTCTGAACTCCCATGCAGTTGACTGCGGTTCGAGTCCTGGACTCGGTGGCTTAAACTCACGCCAGGCACGTGTGCATGTGTGCCCAAGATCCCGAGAGAACGAAGAAGAAGGGACTGTGGCATGGCCATACCCCTGGGGGGTGATTTCTCGCTTTCTGTCTCTCTTTCTGTCTTTTTGGCAAGCACAAGTGCCCTATAGCAAAAACCTCTCCCAAAAAAAAAAAAAACAAAAAAAACAAAAAACGACTTTGTTGGGGAGCTGTGTCCCTCCCCCTTTTTCTCTCCCTCTTTGTGTCTCCTTTTTCTCTGTCTCTCTGTCTCTCCCCCTAATGAAATAAACTTCAAAAAAAAATATGGGCAGATAAAAGGAAAGGTAAGATGATGTCACATTTAGAGAAGGAGGTATATGTGGTAAGACATCACTTGATAAAAGAAATGAATGAGTGCACAAGAACATCCCCTCGATGCCCTTTTGTCTGCACCCACATCCAGTCTGTCAGCCCTACCTCAGAACAATCCTAACTCAGCCACTCCTCCTTGCACCTTTGCTGCCATCTCCTGAGTCTGCCCCCTTGGTGGCACCTGGCTTATATTAATGGTCTCCTCACTGGTCTCTGTGTCAGCCCCTGGCTCTTTTAACATTCTTAACTCAGTAGCCAATGTGAGCTTGTTAAATTATCTCATCCCCTCTTCAGACCTCCCACAAACACTTCCAATCTCACCCCAAAGCCCCACCAGACCCTACTCAATCTGACCTCATGCTATTTTTCTATCATCTAATGTGCTCCTTGACTCTCATCTCATTCTGCTTCTGCTGCATGAGGACCCTGATCTCTCAATCTTGTTCTCGCTCTCTTTCTCTCTCTTAGGGCAGGTGTCCTCATCAGAGATAGAAACAGAGAAGTACCCCTCAGTGTGGCATGGTCACTTCACAGTCCTTTTTCTTCCATTTCTCTGTCCTGTCAGAATTAGGGGCATGCACACACACATATCCAGTGTGTTTTCAAGTTTCTAGGGCCAGGATTTGAACTGCTGTCCACATGGAACCCTACTCTATATGCATAATGACTACCCGTTGTGCTACTGGGAGGACCCCCTTTGATACTCTCTAAACGTAGCAAATGCACTTTCATTTGAGGACTTTGAGCTTTCTATCTTCTCCACCCTAACTCAGTCCCACACAGTGATCTATCTAAAGTTGCATACTGGGGCCAGGAAGGGGCACAGTGGAAATACAACTGGAGCCACATTGTAAATGCCCTAGATTTGAGTCCTGAGGCCTCCCTGTATTTTGGACCTTTTCTCCCAGGTCTTGTTTTATTTTCTTTTGTCAATATGTGAGTATTTTGTGTAAATCGACACTTTTGTTTTTGTAGGTATTGCAAAGTGGGGAGTTTATTGAAGGAGAGGGAAGGAAGAACAGAGTTCCCAAGAAAGGAGGGGTCCCAGAAAATGGGTTGCCAAGGAAGAAGGGGTTTTTATTTGGGTCAGGAAGGGCTCAGGTTCTAGGTGGAGAAATCAATACTTTGAACCTGCAAAGGTAAGGAATATTAACTCAGTAAAAAGGAAATTTGCGTTGTTTTCTTGAAATGCATGCTATGAGGGACCAGGAAGTGGTGCTGTGGTAACACAACTGTACCCATAGGGAAAGTCCTGGGTTGGTGTCCTGAGGCTTCCTGTACACACTGGACATGTTTTGTGCTGGTAATCCCAACTGGCTGAGACAGGAGGTTGATTGCAGTGTAATGACCCTGTTGGGGATGCTTCTCTCTTTTTCTGTCTCTTTCTCTCTCATTGAAGAGATTTTAAAAAGAGTTATAATATTATCAGTGCTATCTTAATGAAGTTCTGTATTAGGTACATGATGTTACTGAGGAGGAACTGACCAATTCTGTTAAAACGAAAGGGGAGGATTGGAGCACCAATGAACAACACTGGGAGAGGACTGATGAAAGACAGCTGAAGCATAAAGGGGGGAGGATTATACTGATATAGTCCCCTAAATGCAGTCTATAATAATATCTTGATAGTCTGTGGCAACATGAAAAAATAAGGACAATGTATGAGTCTTTGTATAAAACTAAATTTATCCTAAAGATTTACCTTTATTCTGAAATAATATCTTTCTTATCTTGTTTGTTAAAATTCACTTTTCTTTATAAAATGGTGATGATAGTAAGTTTTCAACTTTTTTTTTCTTTTTTTCTTTTTTCTTTTTTTGGAGAGGTTTTCGCTATAGGGCGCGTGTGCTCACCAGACAGACAGAGAGAGACAGAGAGAGAGAAAGCAAGAAATCACCCCCAAGAGGGGATGGCCACGCCGCAATCCCTTCTCCTCCATTCTCCTCTCGGGATCTTGGGCACGCACACACGGGAGGATTGGAGCACCAATGAACAACACTGGGAGAGGACTGATGAAAGACAGCTGAAGCATAAAGGGGGGAGGATTATACTGATATAGTCCCCTAAATGCAGTCTATAATAATATCTTGATAGTCTGTGGCAACATGAAAAAATAAGGACAATGTATGAGTCTTTGTATAAAACTAAATTTATCCTAAAGATTTACCTTTATTCTGAAATAATATCTTTCTTATCTTGTTTGTTAAAATTCACTTTTCTTTATAAAATGGTGATGATAGTAAGTTTTCAACTTTTTTTTTCTTTTTTTCTTTTTTCTTTTTTTGGAGAGGTTTTCGCTATAGGGCGCGTGTGCTCACCAGACAGACAGAGAGAGACAGAGAGAGAGAAAGCAAGAAATCACCCCCAAGAGGGGATGGCCACGCCGCAATCCCTTCTCCTCCATTCTCCTCTCGGGATCTTGGGCACGCACACACACACACCCGGCATGAGTTTAAGCCACCGGGTCCGGGACTCGAACTGCAGTCAACTACGTGGGAGTCCAGCAACATAGCCATTACACCAACTGCTGGTCCCAAGTTTTCAATTTTTAAAATAGCTTTTACTTTGCCAGAAAGAAAGGCATAAACAAACAAAAAAAAGCCAACACCACCTCTTGTTATTTTCCTCATCTGTTTTCTTTCTGGAAAATACACAGGTCCATGAAAATTCCAAATCTGGACTGTAAAGTAATATGTGATTCAATGTAATTTAAACAAGATTATGATAATAATAATAATACATTTTAAAAAGATAGACACGATTTTAGATGAACACAAAACAACATGTTTATAAGATGGTAGAAAATGATCATTAAGTTACAATAAATGATTTAATCACAAAACATATGTGGAATAGGTAATAATAAAAACAAATATGACATAAGAAAAAGAGTTCCAAATCTGGGAAGCATGCTAGGAGATGACCTTTACAACTTTGCCTTTATAGCCTGTTAATTCCATGGGTTATCACTGTGCAAAGAACCTGCCTTGAGTAACGGAGAAGCCTCACCTCCACTGGGCATTGTGCCCGAAGGGGTGTGGTTGGAAGCTGGGCAGGATCCCTCTAGGCTATCTCCATAAAAGGTGCAGTGGGTCACCCCAAGTCAGGAGCCTTTGCAGAGAAGGCCTCCAGTCTGCACCCCTTTGGTCTTTCAGCACCAAGCCTGGGTGGAGAGAGAACCCGTGCTGGAAAGAAGTGCTGCAGATCTGTAAATGGAGAGGCCCAATTTCAGCTTAGGTCCATTTTTTGTTCCAGAGATGTATGAGATAAAGAGAAAAATAAGAAAAAATATATATCCAAGAGGAGTGACCTCATAATGAAGTGCTGAAGCCTTGTCCATTGGGAGCCCGATACCACATGGCTTACTGTGGTTTGAATCCCAGACACCGTGGCTTGAAAAACTTGCTGTGTGTGTATGCATGTGTGCCTCAAATCCAGAGAGGATGGAGAAATGGAGGAAAAGGATTGCAGTATGACCATGTCCCATTGGTGGTGCTCTCTCTATATTTCTCTACCTCCCTTACTCTCTCTCTCTTTCTCTCTAAGTGCTTGTGACCTTTGACTATTAAAAAATGAGGCAAGGGAATCTTTCAGTCTTGATAGGACTGAGCAAGGGTAGGGCGGGGATGTGGAGGAAACAGTTGGTGGAGACAGCAACCTTCTTATTTTCTTTAGATTTCAATGACCCGTCTCAACTTTCTGCTGTTTCTCATTGTGGCCACCAAAGGGTGCAGTGCAGGTGAGTCATGCCCTTAGGAGCAGCAGTGCCCACAGCCCACCTAGGGTTGCTCCAGAACAGGACTAGGCTGGGTTGCTCCTGGAATCATGGTCTCTCCTGAGCTAAAGGGGATGTCTTTGCGAGGAACTGAGGTCACTGGGTGTAAGCTGAGTGCTGAGCTCTGGCCTCCTGTGGAGTCCAGCCAGCAGCGGGGGGGGGTGTGTGTTAGTTGAGGCACATCCAAGGACTGGCTCTGTGTCCATGTGGTCCTCAGGGGTTCCAGTAATACTGTACCCTCCCCCAGTCACTCCCTGCTCCTGTGGTCTTGGCCTCGGGATTGCCACAGAGTAGCCTAGTCTGTTTTGTGTTCAGAAACTTTCTTTCGTCCTCTGAGTTTACCTCTTTTTTATTGTTTTTTTCTTCTCAGTATAATTTTCTGTTTACTTGTCACGAACTCCGTCTCAAGGTAAACTCTTGGGGAGATTTTAATTCCTTTGAATCCCGAGTGCTTGGGGGAGGGCCTATCACACCCAGTAGTTTCACACGGAGGCGAACTCTCATGCATTATGCTGGTGTTGAAGGCTAGGCTGGAGGGGCTTTAAACTCATATATATAAATTATCTCAAGGCTGTACAACCCAGGAAGTGAGGCTCTGCTGTGGTAGTGGCATAGGTGATAAGAGTTTGAGACAAGTGATAAGAAGAAACTGGGCTGGGAACCAGCAGTTAGCGTAATGGCTATGTCGCTGGACTCCCACGTAGTCGGCCACGGTTCACGTCCCGAACCTGGTGGCTTAAAACTCACGCCGGGCGCGTGTGCGTGCGTGCCCAAGATCCTGAGAGGAGAATGGAGGAGAAGGGATTGCGGTGTGACCATCCCCCCTGGGGGGTGATTTCTCGCTTTCTGTCTCTATGTCTCTGGCTGGCTGGCGAGCACATGCGCCCTATAGCGAAAACCTCTCCAAAAAAAAAAAAAAAAAAAGAAGAAGAACAGGCTGGGTTTTGTGTCACACCTGTGTTGAGAATAAAACATTGCATCTTCTCCAGCTGCGGCCAGTTCTGCTCCCAAGAAATGGACCTGCTCATCCTTGTCCTCATCTAAGCCCAGAAGCTGCAAGGAAATCCAAGACAGGTGACGCAGTGCCC
>NW_006201251.1:59708-75178 GCF_000334495.1 Tupaia belangeri chinensis
AGTTAAGGGAATCCGGTTTTTGTCTTCTTGGAGAGTTATTTTTAGGTTAAAAACATGTGGTGGAGGCGGCATGGTGGTTAAAGCACTGGGTTCCCACATGGGTTGAGCCCTGGACTTGGCACTTTGAAAATCACTCCAGGTTGATCCCCTCTGGGGTTTCTGTCTCTCTCTCTCTCTCATGAATGCACAGGCCCTATAACAAAACTTTCTCTCAAAAATAAAAAGAGAGAGAGAGAGAGAGATTGAATAGCCAGTTCCCTCTCTTTTCACCCTGTGGTAGTAAAGCTTCAAGTCAACAAATCTCACTTTAACTCCATCTCCACTTCAGTCCATATAACCACCTTTCACCCAACTGCCTTCCCCCATAGAACCTCCAATTAGCACACAGAACCTCTATCTTGCATGTGAGCAGACCACCAAAAAATCCTCAGGAATGTGAGTGAAACCTCCCAATTAAGAAAAGAAAAATTTAGGAGACCATAAAATTCTGTTTAAAGAAAATCTAAAATTAATAAAATAAAAAAAGAATATGCTTTAAAAAGAAAATAGAAAAAAAAGAAAGAAAGAAAGAAATGCCAAGCAATTGTGCATACATGCCCAAAATCCCCTGAGGAGAATGGAGGAGAAGAGATTGTGGTGTCACCCTTGGGGACTGATTTTTCCCATTCTCTCTCTCTGTCTCTCTCCAGGGAGTGCACACACCCTACGGCAAAAGCCTGACAAGTAAAAGTGGTCAAATATACGCATATTACATGTTGGCTAACACTTGCTATTTTAACCAGCTTTAAGTATATAACTCAGTTGCATTCATTAGCTTCACAAGGTTAGATAACATTACTAGTATCCTTTTCTAGAACTTTTCTTTTTTTCTTTTTTCTTTTCTCTTCTTTTCTTCTTCTCTTCTTCTTCGTCTTCTTCTCCTTCTCCTTCTTCTTCTCCTTCTTCTTCTCCTTCTCCTTCTTCCTCTTTTAGTTTGCTACAGTGTTCATGCACTTACCAGAGAGAAAGAGAGAGAGAAAGAAGAAAGTGAAAAATCACCCCTAAGGGAGATGACCATACCACAACCCTTGTTCCTCCATTTTTTCTCTCAGAATTTTGAGCACGGATACACACTTATGTTTTGTGATTTTCAAACAGCCAGGCCGGGAACATGAACCACACAGATGGCCTTGTGGGATCCAGCCACCTTCACCTCCAAGTCACCTGCTTGCCCTCCTGATACAAGCAGGAGCTCTGTACCAATTAGATGATGACGCCATATGCTCCCTCCCTGGGAGTGGCTATTTTACTTTCTGTCCCTGTGAATCTGCCTGTCCTAGTGAACTGATATAAGTAGATTCACATGGAATTTGTCTTCTGTGTCTGGCTTATGTCACTTAATGTAATGTTTTCAAGGTTTACCCATCCCTTACATATGTTGCGTTTCACTCCTTTCTATCGATCAGACGTACACCACACGTTTTATTTACCCACGTGTCTGTTGAGGAATTCTTGGCTGTTTCCACCTTCTGGCTCTTGTGTCTCACGGTGCAGTGGGCATTGCTGCACGAGGGTCTCTCTGGCTCCAGTTCTTTGTGGCGTGTACCTCGAAGTGGAATTCCTGGGTCATGTGATGATTCTGTTTATGAGAAAGGTCACCAAGAGTGATGTTAATTCTAAGTTCTGTCTTAGTGAGAGGGTCGTGATCATCTGAACTCTGGAGACTCTAGTGCCTCTAGGGATACTTAGTGACAGGACTCAGGTGAGGAGCCTTCAGGCCACGATTCTGGTTCTGAGAGCCCAGTGGGCCATGGGGCTGAGGTGGACCGTGCGCTCTCCAGACAGGGAGGCTCTGGGCTGGCTCCCTCCACAGATGGCCTGTATTTCCTCCGCACTGAGAACGGTGTTGTCTACCAGACCTTCTGTGACATGACCACTGCGGGTGGCGGCTGGACCCTGGTGACCAGCGTGCACGAGAACTTCATGGCCGGGAAGTGCACGGTGGGTGACCGCTGGTCCAGTCAGCAGGGCAGCAGAGCAGACTACCCTGAGGGCGATGGCAATTGGGCCAATTACAACACCTTTGGGTCTGCAGAGACGGCCACAAGTGATGACTACAAGGTAGGTGCCACTTCCCACCCAGCTGGGAATGGGTGAGGAGGAAAGGGGACTTCTGCAGTGTAGGTACCACATTTGCCTAACATGAGGGAGGGTTGGCAAGTGGGCTTCAAGGTAGGGCTGGGGAAGAAGAGAGAAATACTAATGTGTCTTGGGTCCTGACTTCCTCCTTCCCAGCCATCAGGGACCCAGGTACTGACAGGGAATTGTCATCTGCTGGAAGGGGGTGTCTGAGTGCTCTGACTGTCTATCCTGGCTGAGGCCTTTGGCCTCATGGGTCTCCTGGCTTACCAAGCTCAGTGTGTGTTGCTGAAGAGAGAAATACTGATGTGTCTTATGTCCCAACTTCCTCCTTCCCAGGCCATCAGGGACCCAGGTACTGACAGGGAATTGTCATCTGCTGGAAGTAGCATGTCTGAGTGCTCTGACTGTCTATCCCTGCTGAGGCCTTTCGCCTCATGGGTCTCCTGGCTTACCAAGCTCAGTGTGTGTTCCTTTGCAGAACCCTGGCTACTACGACATCCAGGCCCTAGACCTGGGCATCTGGCATGTGCCCAACAACTGCCCCCTGCAGCACTGGAGGAACAGCTCCCTGCTGAGGTACCACACCAGCATTGGCTTCTTCCAACACACAGAACATAATCTGTTTGGCATCTACCAGGTACAAGGGGCTGCTGGCTGGTTCTCGTGGGTGTAGAGAGAAGCAAGTGTTGGGTGTGAGCAGCAGCTGCGTTTCAATAGGCCTGTCTTCCAGGTTGCCCTAGCCTTGATTTCTGATGGCCTCTGTCTTGCCTCTCTCAGGAATTATGAGCCAGGCAAGAAGAGAGACCTATGGGAAAGGACTGTTGGAACAGGAAGAGTGCAAGTGACAGAGAGTGAGAGACAGAGAGAATGAGAGAGAGTGCCAGGTGGCCTGGACTATTGGCGAAGAGACTGACAGCAGAAAAAGGATTCTTTTTAAAATATTTATTCATTTATTTCTTTCATGAGGGGTCACAGAGAGGGAGAGAGACAGACAAAGAGAGGGCTAGAGATAGGCAACCCAACAGGGTCTTCATGCTGGGGTCCATATCCAGCCTTGCCTAGCTGCAATCCTAGGTACACACACACACACACACACACACACACACACACACACTGTGCACAGCAACACCTCAGGACATGAACCTGGACCCTTCCCATGTGGATCCATCATCTCAGAACCTTGTATTACCATGGTACCAAGAGCTGGCCTCAGAAAGATTCTTATTTCAACTGGTTCAGAAATAAACTCTGCTACAGAAAAAGCACCATTTCCCCTCTGTGAATGGCTGTATTTTGAGGAAAGTCAAACCTATTGTCCTCACGCAGTGACTTTTTTTGTTCCCTATAGAAATATCCAGTGAAGTACGGGACAGGGAAGTGTTGGACTGACAACGGCCTGCCGATTCCTGTGGTCTATGACTTTGGTGATGCCCAGAAAATGGCATCTTATTACTCACCTTATGGCTAGAGTGAGTCTTTAATACCCTTTGAACTCTTTGTAGGAAGAGTGATCAATTCGGTTACTATAGGGAGCAGTGATTTACTGCAGCCTGGTTCTCATCTGTTAATGTTACCTGTATTGTCTCTTCTGATCTGTATGGCTACCGCTGATGTCTGAGCTGTCATTATTATTATTACTGTTTTAGTTTTTTTCTATAAGGTAGAGCAAGAAAGAAAAAGTGAGAAATTGCCCCCCAGAGGGGATGACCACATTGCAACCCCTTCTCCTCCATTCTTGCCCCTTGATTTTGGGCACACACACACATGCACCCAGTATGTTTTTCAAGCTGCCACATCTAGGGTTTAAATAAATCAGTTGGCCATGTGGGATCCAGTATCTTTGCCACTACACAACCTATTGACCCCTGAGCTGTCATTAACATCATCTTAAAGGATAGAAAACTGAGGCACAGAGAGGTTCAGGAGCTTGATCAAGATCACAGGGCAGATGTAGGAGAGTCAACACTAGAATGAGGGAATTTGGCTCTGGACCCTTTATTGCTTGCAATACCACTACCAGACCCTTTGTAACTTGTTAGGACTAGGCTGGGTTCATTTGCACAGTTCAGAACAAGTAAGCAATGGTGAGGCATTTTTTCCTTCTTGTTGAGGGTGCTTGCCTGAGTGAGAAAGAGAGACAGAGATAGATGAAGAGGGAGGAAGCAACCCCAGTGAGGCATGGTCATGCTGCAGTTCCTCTTCTTCCATTTCTCCATCCTGTCAGGTTTTGGGGCACACACACACACATGTACGTAGTGTGCTTTTCAAGTCATCAGGACCAGGATTTGAACCCAAGTTGTCAGCCATGTAGGATCTGGCTCCCATGATCATTAAGTCATAAACTGGCCTAAGATATTTTTATTTCTATTCATAATGGGTAACCATTAGGGTTTTTTTAAGTATTAATTTTATTCATAATAGAAAGCACATCTATGTGTATGAGAGAGATAAGCACTTTTGTCAGGGTTGCATCACACTGTGACCCCCTTTCCTGGACCCTCTATCTTGTCAGGATCCTGGACATGCGTTATCATGCCCATCATGCTTTCAAGGCAACCAAGGGATTTGAACCCACAGTCAGCCATTTGGCTTCTAGCATTGTAGTTCAGTTTGCTACTGACCATGCCATCACACTGAACCAGCTGTTAGTTATTTTAGGTATCCAAAGTTGGCAGCATAATATTCTTCACAGAGGCTGAGCTTATGCCATAAAATTCAGAGCCATAATTCTTATGTTTGAGATTTGAGATTTTAAAATAAAGGAGAACAAGAAAAATGAAAAGGACTGGCTTTTGGTCTCTGGCATTGAGAAAGGTTCCTCTCAGCCAAGTTTGGGGCCAGGATCTACCAGACATTGGCTACAGAGGTCTTGGGCTTTACCAGTGTGGCCAGAGGGTTGGGCTCTAGTCTGAGCTTTGGCATAGAGAATCTCTGGGCTGGCCTTAAAAAAGCTGTTTCTAGCATCTTCCTTGAGTGCTTTTTTCTGCCTCTTGTTTTCAGAGGAATTCACTGCAGGATTTGTCCAGTTCAGGGTATTTAATAACCAGAAAGCAGTCAATGCCTTGTGTGCTGGAATGAAGGTCACTGGATGTAACACTGACGCTGTAAATTTTATGGATTGGGGGGGGCCTGTAGGTAAGACTGGGATTGTCGTTGTGTGTTGGTGTGTATGTGTTGAGTGTGATCTGACTGTGGTGTGAGCATGTATATTGTGTGGGAGTATAAACTTCTCTTGGTCATTGGATTTTAGGGGACAGAGCTGTTGGTTACTCAGTCCAGGTACATACTTCCTGTGCCTTTAGGACTGACATAGGGGCTGAGGCTCCTCAAAAGAACCACTGCTGGATGCTCTACCTTTGGGATAAAATCTCAATTGCCTGGAGCTGGGATGAGGATTGTACGTACAGACAGTTTGAGGAAGCCTTTTGGAACTAAGATTCCTTGAGAAACGCAAAGTATTGTTCTCTATCTGAAGTTTAGTTCTCAGGGTAGAACTGGACCTCCCAGATCCTGGCCCTCCTTGCATAATACAGACTATGTTGGGGAGTTATTCTGAAAGTATTGGACATCTTCCAGGAGTCTCACGGAGGCAACCTCTCTCAGGCAGTATCTATGGGGTGAACAGTGGATATTGATAAATTTCAAAGATTTTAAATTGAGTGCTGATTGAATATAAAGGTTGGACAGGGACATCATTTGGAAGAGCATCATGGTTTTTATTTGGTTAATTTAGTGTCATTTATTAAGATGGTGTCTGGATGGTGAATAGGTTTGGGAATAGAGAGATATATAATGAACTGTTTTGGTCATGTGAATCTTGGCATGTCTTTGTAGAGATCCAGGTTGTATTTCAAGGTCTTTCAAGCCAAAAACATTTGTACTAGAGACAGAAATCTTGGGAGCTTCGTGGGTGCCCAAAGTCCCAAAAGGAAGGAGAAATGGAGAAGCATGACCATTTCCCATGGCGGATGTTGCCTTGTACTCTCTCTAGCAAGTGCTCACACCCTCTGGCAAAAATTGAAAAAACAAATCTTGAGGCCATCAGTGAATTGTCAGTAACTGAAACCAAAGGTGTCATTTGATCTCAAGAGGGACGTGCATTCTCTCCTGGGGAGCTGCAGGAAAGGTATTCATGAACATAGTCCAGCCAGGGGATCTGTAAATGAATATTCAGAAAAGTTGAAAAAGAATTCAGAAGGAAATTTTATGTCAGTGAAGCTAAAGAAAGAAAGCTTTTAAAATAATTCATGGGTCCAGCAGATGGTGTAGGAGTTATGTCACTGGACTCCCACATGGCCCCTGTGGTTTAAGTCCTGGACCAGGTGGCTTTAAAATCCTTTTGGGCATGTGTGTGTGCCCAGGAGGAAAATGGATGAGAAGGGATGGAATGGCTATCCCTCTTGGGGGATGATTTCTCAGTTTCTCTCTCAACATTTCTGTCGCACTCTCTCTCTCCATTGTGTGCCTTGCCCTAAGGCAAAAACCTCTAAAAAACAATTCACTTATGAACCAGCAGATAGTGTAGTGGTTAAAGAGCTGGACTCCCACATGGCCAACCACAGTGACCATCCCGCCTAAGGTGTGATTGCTTGCTTTCTGTCTCTCTGTCACTCTAGCAAAAATCTTCCATAAAAGAAAAAGTTCATTTAATTATTTTTTTCATGAGAGATATAGAGAGACAGAGACAGAGATATAGGCATGCTTAATAGGATCTTCATGCCGTGATCAGTCCCAGTCATGTTGTATCATAGGCATAGCTATGTGACTGGCATATACAGGGAGACCCTGGAATGAACCAGGGACCTTCCCATGTAGGCCCAGATGTACTATTGCTGTGGCACCATCTCTCCTGAAAGAGAGAGTTTTGTGGGAAGAATAGATCAATACTGCTAACAAAGAGTCTAATGAATATCAGATTCCACTGGATGCATTTGGTCATTAAGATGTTGTTGGCCTCACCCTCAGATCTCTCAGGCCATGCCTTCTGTTCCTTATTTCCCAGCACTGCATTGGTGGAGGAGGATTCTTCCCAGAGGGCAATCCCAGACAGTGCGGGGATTTCTCTGCTTTTGACTGGAATGGACATGGAACTCATACAGGTTTCAGCAGTAGCCGGGAGATAACTGAAGCAGCTGTACTTTTATTCTACCGTTGAGAGATTTGTGGAAGGGGACCTACACCTCTACACTCAATCATGAGCTCCCAAGGATACAGAACCATTTACCTACTAACTAGAATGATAATGGCAAAGGAGAGGAGAATAAATCATATTGACTCAAGGCCTGGTGCTTCTGTGAATTCTTTTCCTCAGAGAGTGAAGACTGTAGAAGATTTTGAAAGAATATCTATTGTTCTGGTTGATTCTACTTCAGTCACTTTTTTTTATTTTCACTTGGGATGCTGGAACTTGGGAGTCCTAATAGAAGAACATACCACTACTCAATCACTTTAAGTAGCCCTTAAAAGAGCAGCCAGGTTGTGTGGTGATTAAAGAAGCTGGATCCCACATGGCTACCTGCAAAGTTTGAATCCTGGACCCAGAGGCTACAAAAACACTCAGGGAACATGTTTGTATGCCTAAAATCCTGAGAGAAGAATGGAGAAAAGGGTTTAAGGTGTGGCCACCTCCACTGGGGGGTACTTTCTCACCTTCCCTCTCTCTGTCCATTTCTCTCCACTAAGTGCACATGCCCTATAACAACAACAAAAACAAACAAACAAACAAAATAGCAACAAGTCCTCCCTCTTCAGAATAATAAAGGATAAGGGAGAAGTTTTTTATCTTAACTTTTCCTAAGTTACCCACGTGGTCCTATCAATTTGTCTTCAACTTGAATATTCTAGCCATAGTGGTTGGGCATTCTCCTTAGGGAAGGATGGATGGAGCTGGTATGTTGATGGAGACTGTCTTTGGATCATGGTGTCACTATTTCTGGGCTCCTATATTTAGGTGCTCATTTTAATGGAGCCAAGTAGGCAAATCACCCCAAATGTGTTACTGGTACAGACAGGATAGAAATGACATCAGTTCTGGCCCACAGCTAAATATTAAACACATGACTGCATTTTCCTCTAAAATGCAAATCTCATTTACAACAAGCTCTCCTAGTTCCCCCCCTTACACCCCAAGTGCTAATTATTTATCATTGGCTAGAACATGAAGTTCAAAGTTCTTAGGCCTTGGGGAATTTGCTTTAAAAATAACCAGGAAGGGGGACCAGCAGTTGGCATAATGGCTATTGCGCTGGACTCCCATGTAGTCGACCACGGTTCGTGTCCCGGACCCAGTGGCTTAAAACTCACACTGGGCGCGTGTGCATGCATGCCCAAGATCCCAAGAAGAGAATGGAGGAGAAGGAATGGGGGATGGACATCCCACCTGGGGGGTGATTTCTCGCTTTCTATCTCTCTGTCTCTCTCTGTCTGGCGAGCGCACGCACCCTATAGCAAAAACCTCTCCAAAAATAAAAAATAAAATAAATAACCAGGAAGGTTATACTTGCTTAAACTGGATTAACTTGCACCTGGGTTAGAAATTATTAGTATCTCTCTACAGAGTTTCTTCCTCTATTTCACATGTGGATGTGTTCACAAAGCTAAAAGTTCCCTGAACCCCCTGTTCCTGAGATTTTCACAGAGGCTTCATCATGTAGGCATGGTCGACTATTACTTCCAGCCACTCTCTTCTTCCTGGAGTCTGGGGATTGACATTGATGGCTGCTAGCTTCTATTCCCACCCCTCTACAGCCTTCTGGTGACCAGCCCTCATCTGGGAGCACACCAAGAGTCACCTCATTAGAGTAAAGGAGACTCCTGTCACTCAGGCAATTCCAAAGGATTTAGGAGGTCTATGTATGGGACCAGGGTCAAAGACCAAATATTAGAATGAAAGATTTTCCTAGTATCTTTATTCACAGGGATTCTGGGAGACCCATGTCATGAACCAGGGTCTGAGACCAACTTTATATTTCTTATTCATTCACAGTTTCCTCCGTGATTCAAGAGAGTAACACTTTAAGGAAACATTATTAGTTTCTATTTCTGGATACACAATGTATACATATATAATTTTGTGGCATCAACAACCGAAAAGAATGGAGACAGAACTGGAAAGGACTAGAGTTTTTGGACATTACTGAAGTTAAACTTACTCAAATTGGAGTGCTACAATTTTAGAATGGAAAATGTAATCCCCATGATAGCAAAAAGGAATTCCCTTCCAACAGTAAAATAGACATTATTTTCAAGTGTACATTGTTAACTTTTGAGAATAAAACATATATCAGACCACAAATTAAATCTCAACACACTTAAAAAGATAGAGATTATGAAAAGTATCTTCTCTGACCACACTGGGATGAATTAAATATTGATAACAGAAAGAAAAATAGAATATTTTATAAAATTTTGGAAAACAAACAACATACTGTTAACCAATAAATTAAAATAATTCACAAGGAAATTTTAAAAATATGTAGTGATCAAACAAAAAGCATGAAGAGCAGCTGTGGATACCAGAGATAGTGTGGGAGAAGGGTGCGAAATGACAGAGTATAAGTGGGAGGGACTGAAGGGGACAAAAAAAGAAGTAAAATATGTAAGAAACACAAAATGGAAAATTATCTGTTAAAGATAACATGATTGAGTCACTATACGGTGTATTCTAGATGGGAAAACTCATGTTGTATGCTGCAGTGATAAACTGTGAATAAATGTAAAATTTAAAAAAAAAACGCAATAAAACACAAAAAATGAAAACAAAAGCACAACATACTGAAACTTATGGGATACAGTGAAAGCAATGCTAAGGGGACATTTATAACTATAAATAATTTAAAGACAGGGAACCAGCAGTTAGCGTAATGGCTATGTCGCTGGACTCCCACGTAGTCAACCATAGTTCGCATCCCGGACCCGGTGGCTTAAAACTCACGCCAGGCACGTGTGCGTGCATGCCCAAGATCCCGAGAGGAGAATGGAGGAGAAGGGATTGTGGCGTGACCATCCCCCCTGGGGGGTGATTTCTCGCCTTCTGTCTCTCTGTGTCTCTCTGTCTGTCTGGCAAGCACACACGCCCTATGGCAAAACCTCTCCAAAAAATAAATAAATAGATAGATAGATAGATATAAGATATAAATAAATAAATAATTTAAAGACAAAAAAAAAAAAAAAACCTCAAACAAGGAATCTAACTTTATAGCCTAAGGAACTACATGAAGTACAAACTAAACCCAGAGCTACCATAAAGGAAATAAATATTAAAGCCAAGTTAAATGGAATAGAGAATTTTAAAAAGAAAAAATTTATGGAACCAAATTTGATTCTTTGAAAAAAAAAATGAAATTGACAGGCCCTTAGCTAACTAGATTAAGACAAGAAAGAGAATTCTTGAATTTCTAAACTCAGAAGTGAAAATGTGAATATTACTATCAAATCTAAAGAAACAGAAAGGATTATGAAAGTTCCATGAATGACTGTACACCAACAAATCAGATAACCTAAATGAAATAGAAAAATCCCTAGAAACCCAAACCTATCAAAGCTAGATCATGAATAGGCCTATAATCAGGAGATTGAATGAGTAATCAAACATCTCCCAATGAAGAAATGTCTTGGACCTGATGGCTTCCCTGTGAATTCTACTGAAAATTTAAAGAACAAATATCAACTATTTCCAAAATTTTGAATAGGAGGGAACACTCCTTAACTCATTCTATGAGACCAGCTTTACACCAGTATCAAAGCCAGACAAAAACATAGAACAAAAGAAAATTTCACACCAACATGCCTTATGAAAAAAAATCCTCAAGGAAATACTGGCAAATCAAGTTCAGCAGCATGTTAAAATGATTTTACACCATGACCAAGTGGGGTTTATTTCTGAAATGCAAATATAGTTCAACATATTAAAACTGGCCAATGTAATACACACCACTTTAACAGAAGAAAAGATAAAAAACACATGGTCATTTTTTTTGGTTATTAAAATATTTATGTTCATTTGAAACTAACAATGGGTATGAGATCTACCCTAGATTGTTAAGAAGCATGTATATTACTATATGATGCATTGGGTTACCCTCCTCCATTTAATTGGTTTCCTTTGCAATATGTACTTTATTTCATACACTTAAAAATATTTTTAAAAAATTTTGTTTACTTAACTTTATGTATTAATTTATTTCAATTTGACCAGAGAGGGACAGAGAGAGAGAGAGAAAGCCACCGGGTTCAGGACTCGAACCACGGTTGGTCATGTGGGAATCCAGCACCTTTAACCACAATGCCACCCACCAGTCCCAACACACTTAAAAATATTAAGATGACAAGCATTCCACAAGTTTTATTAGACTGCCAAAATGATCCATTGCACAAAGGCTAAACCTCTGGGCTCTGAAGCCAGTACTCAGTTTAGAATCTTACCGTTTTTTTTTTTTATAATTATTTTATTTAACTTTATTTGCCCACTTATTTCATTTTAATTTGACCAGAGAGAGACAGAAAGAGAGAGAAAGTGAGAAAGCAAGCTGACAAGTCCAGGAATTGAACCAAGGTTGGCCATGTGGGAGTCCAGCGCCCTTAACCACCACACCACCTGCTGGCCCCAGAATCTTACCATTTTTATGTAAAAGCTTTTGGAATATGGGCACGTTTCTTACTCAGTCCCTTGGTGTCCTTTCTGTAAAGTGGGAATCACAATACTATCTTCTGCAAAGGGTTTTTTGAGGGTTTAAGAATTTGGACAGTGGGACCAGCAGTGGGACCATAGCATAATGGCTATGTCACTGGGTTCTCATGTAGTTGACCACGGTTCAAGTCCCAGACCCAGTGGCTTAAACTCATGCTGGGTGCGTGTGCGTGTGTGCCTAAGATCCCGAGAGGAGAATGGAGGAGAAGGGATTGTGGCATGGCCATCCCCCCTGAGGGGTGATTTCTTGCTTTCTGTCTCTCTGTCTCTCTCTGTCTTTCAGGCAAGCGCATGCACCCTATAGCAAAAACCCCTTCAAGAAAAAGAAAAAAACAAAAAAAAAAGAAAAAAATATTTGAATAGTACTAGCTCTTTTTGCTATTAGTAGAGAATGGAAAGATTCAGCAGGAGAAAGCACTACTTACTAGGCACCATAATGGGAATGCATAGAGACCTTGGCAAAAGGAAAGTTCATTAACTGGGAAAAACTATTTCAGCCTGTTCAAATAAAATATAAAGCAGAAAACATGGCCAGATTCTCATGATTTACCTTAGAGTGAGAATAGAGAGGCCATAAAAATCCAGCTTAAACAAAGTATCATAAAAAAACCCACATGGTCTTCTTAACTGATAAAAAAAAAAAAAGAGCATTTGAAAAATCAACACCATTTTATGAGAAAACACTCAACAAACTAGAAATAAAAGTAACCTCACAACATAATAAGAGTCATATATAAAAAAAGTCAGCAAACATCATACTCCATGGTCAAAGAGTGAAAACTTTTCCTCTACAATCAGGAGCAAGACAAGGATTTCCCATTTGCACTACTTCGATTCAACATAACGCTAGAAGTTCTAGCCAGAGCAACTAGGCAAGAAAAAGAAATAAAAACATCTAAATAGAAAAAGAAGTAAAATTGGGACCAGCAATTGGCATAATGACTATGTCACAAAAACCTCTCCAAAAAAAAAAAGTCAAGAAGTAAAATTGTCTGTGTTCACAGATGATATAATTTTATGTGCAGAAAAACTTTAAAGATTCCCCCCAAATACTATTAGAACTAATAAATAATTTCAGCAAAGTATCAGCATTCGAAGTCAACACACAAAATCAGTTGCCTTTCCATATACTAACAATGAGTAATGTGGAGATTAAAATAAGAAAACAATTCCATTTACAATTACACCAAAAACAATTAAATACTTGGGATTTAACTTAGCCACAGGAGTGGTATTTTTTTTTTTTTGAGAGAGATTTTTTTCTTTAGGGCACATGCACTCTCCAGAGAGACAGAGAGAGAGAGAAAACAAGAAATAACCCCCCAGTAGGAATGGCCACAAAACAGTCTCTTCTCCTCCATTCTCCTCTTGGGATTTTGGGCGTGTATGCACACATACCTGGCATGAATTTTATGCAACCAGGTCCAGGACTCATACCATGGTCAACTGCATGAGAGTCCAGCTACATAACTATTATACCATCTGCTGGTCCCTAAGGGGGAAAGTCTTATGCAAGGAAAAACTACAAAATGTTTCTGAAAAATATCGCAAAGACATAAATAGATGGAAAGACTTTCCACTTTTATGGATGGGAAGACTTAACATTGTTAAGATGTCAGTATTGAGATTCCTCATGGCTCCTACGAACTAGTGATTTCAGGGTACAAGAGAAATGAAGATTTCCTACTGATAATTCAGCCTCCAGCAAACTAGCTAGAGTGGCAGGAGAGACAAGAGGCAGGCCTTCAGGAGAAGATTCCTCATGGCTCCTGCGAACTAGTGATTTCAGGGTACAAGAGAAATGAAGATTTCCTACTGATAATTCAGCCTCCAGCAAACAATCTAGAGTGGTAGGGAGCTCCTCTAGCCTTCTATCTCTGTGTCTATGTCTCTGTCTCTCCCTGTTTCTGTCTTCTCATTTTGTTGTAATTTTTTCTTTTTAAAAATGTTTTAAAGGTAAAGGTTTCCCTTGCTCTCAGCTCCACCTTTTGTCTTGTTAATAATCCCCTCTGCTCCTCCCACTCAGGCAGGAGAGGCAAGAGGCGGGCCTTCAGGAGAAGATTCCTCATGGCTCCTGTGAACGCCGCGCGGTTTTCTATTTTGTGCTTTAAAAAAAAAAATCATTATGATTTCTTTTAGTTTTTTTCCTTCCTTTTTTTGTTTCTTTGTTGTTGTTTCTCTCTCTCTTTTTTTGTTTTCTTTTTTCTCATCTCTCCACTCCTCAGTATCTATTTACTGTGTTTCTAGATGAATCTAAGGACACTGTAGCTAAACATTCAAATACTATTAGGGTTAGCATATTTCTCAATATTTACTGAATCTGCTGTGCAAAGCAATCACAACAGACCAGCAAAGAGATTCCAGATCACCTCTTTCTGCTTGCTCCTGAACGTTCAGATTGAACTTTAAAAATTAGGAAGAAACAGGGGACCAGCAGTTAGCGTAATGGCTATCTTGCTGGACTCCCACATAGTCGACCACGGTTCAAGTTCCGGACCTGGTGGCTTAAACTCACACCGGGCGCGTGTGCGTGTATGCCTGTCCCAACCTGGGGGACAGTCTAACAGGTTTCCTGAAGGAAGGAGTGAGAGCCAGGACAAGTGGCGCAGTGTTACAACACGAGACAACACAGTGTTACAACTCTTTGGGTCGTCCGTTTATTGTGGGCAGCATGGAGACGACACAGTATTACAACTCCTCAGGGTCATCCGGAGACAACGCGGTGTCACAGTTCTTCAGGGTCTTCCAGAGACAACGTGATGGTATAACTCTTCAGGGTCTTCAGGGTCATCTGGAGACAACGCGGTGTCACAGTTCTTCAGGGTCTTCCAGAGACAACGTGATGGTATAACTCTTCAGGGTCTTCAGGGTCATCTGGAGACAACACAGTGTTACAACTCTTCAGGCTCTTCAGGGTCGTCTGGTGATTGTGGGTCAAGGATCAGGTTATATACATGCTGATGGGCCATGATTGGTTGTAAAAGGTGGGTTTTGACTGGTTGTAAAAGGTGGGTTATGATTGGTTGCTTTGTGGACCAATCATGAGGTGCCAGATATGCAAATCTGGGGGATTCTAGTGGCCAATCAGAGTATGGTTTTGAAGGTGAGGTTTTGAAGGGAAGCCAATCATGATTTTTGGCTTTGTGTAATTGTTTGCTTTCTGAGAAACCGGCTATATTCACTGATGCACAGCCTCCCACATGTGCCCAAGATCCCAAGAGGAGAATGGAGGAGAAGGGATTGTGGCATGGCCATCCCTCCTGGGGGTGATTTCTCGCATTCTGTCTCTGTTTTTCTCTATCTGCCTAGCGAGGGCATGCGCCCTATAGCAAAAACCTCCAAAAAAAAAAATTAGGAAGAAACACACCATCCATCAGATGACTAGAAATCACCACAGGACCACAAGAAATATGGGAAAGCAAGAAAATACCTCTCCTCCAAGGGAAAAGAATAACTCTTCTTCTTCCACAAGTAGTTCAATAAAAATCATGGAAATGTCTGAAAAAGAATTTAGAGCATTCATAATGGCAAAGCTAACAGAGATGGAAGAGAAGAGAGACAGTGAACTGCTAAAGAGAAAGAAAGAAGTTGACGAGTTCCAGGAGGTGAGGAAATTCTGGCAAGATCTAAAAGAGGAATTACACACTTTACAAAAAAAAAA
>NW_006201251.1:76327-77641 GCF_000334495.1 Tupaia belangeri chinensis
AAAAAAAAATTTTTCAGAAAAAAAATGACTGCAGTAAGATATATAGCCCCAGCTAGGTGCTACTTTATAGGATGCCTAAAGTTAGACTTATGTTCATGGAAATGTATATGTCAGCTGTGTTTGCTATGAAAATATTTAGATTAATTAAGGTCTTTAGTAATTCAATAAAATGTGGGTGGAAAACAGTATATAAAGCAAACATAGATACCAGAGACAGTGTGGGAGGATAGTGGGAGATGGCAGAGGGTAAGAGATAGGGAATCAAGGATGGGGGGGATAAAAGCAAAACATACAGGAAACAAGAAATAGAAAATTATTTGTTGACAATAACATGTTTATTGATGTGCTCGATTGGGACAATATACAGTGTACTCTGGATGGAAAATCTCATTTTGTATGCTGTAATGATGTACAGTGAATGAATGTAAATAAATAAATTTAAATTTAAAAAAACTTTTTACTTTTACTCCAAACTTTTTATGAAATTGGGCCTTACATATAAAGTTTTTCAGGGAATTATTTAATAAATGTGCTCTGTTCTTTTTGAAAAATAAATAAATAAATAAATAAACCACTATGCAATATATTCTGGATGGGAAATCACACTTTGTATGCTGTGATGATGCTCAGGGAAGGAATGTAAATAAATTAATTAATTTTTTTAAAGTTTCAGAAGAAAATTACAGTGCACTTGTCACTAGATTTTAGCTTTGCCCATATTTTTAGTTTAAGGTGTTTTGTGAATAATAAAATGTGGGGAAAAAAATTAGTATTAAAGGGAGAGAAGGGAAAATGGAAGGAAAAAACAAGTAAAAGTATGTTTAACCACACAAAATGAGAAGTCATTTGCTAATAAGTTATAGAGTGATATCTTTGGCTTCACTGACATGCATAGTATTTGTGCTGGAAAAAGAAATGTACACTGTAAAGATGTGACTACATGTAAATTAATAAATTAATTTTAGCCCTTCTTCAAGAGACAGACAGCTCCATGGCTCCTGAGATCTAGCCATTTTGGGAGAAAGGAAGATGTCCCACTAATAACTGGGCTTCCAGCATACAAAACTCACGTGATTGAACTTCCAAGTTTGGGAAGAAACCGACCATCCACCAGATGACTAGAAATCGCTGCAGGACCACAAGAAATATGGGGAAACAGGAAAATACCTCTCCCACACGGGAAAAGGATAGCTCCTCTTCATCCACACACAGTTCAATGGAAATCATGGAAATGTCTGATAAAGAATTCAGAACATTCATAATGGCTAAGCTAACAGAGATGGAAGAGAAGAGAGACAAGGAACTGCTGAAGAG
>NW_006201251.1:79286-79875 GCF_000334495.1 Tupaia belangeri chinensis
TAACACGTATGTTGATGTGCTTGATTGAGCCAACAGACAGTGTATTTTGGATGAAAAATTCATTTTGTATACTGTAATGATGTATAGCATATTAATGTTAAAAAATAAATTAATAAAAATAATTAATTAATTTTTTTAAAAAAAAGAAGTTTCTGCATAGCAAAAGACAGAGTAATTAGTGTGAATCAAAAACCCTTGGAATGAGAGAAGATTTTTGCAAACTATACCTCAGGTAAGGGAATGATAACCAGAATACACAGGGAACTCAAGTGGCTTACCTGAAAAAAATTATCAAGCCTATTAAAAAATGGGAAAATGAGCTGAACAAAAAACTCTCTAAGGAAGACATACAAACAGTTAAAAATCATATAAAAAAAAGTTCAACATCCCTTATCATAAGGGAGATGCAAATCAAACACACAATGAGGTACCACCTAACCCAAGTCAGAATGGCAAAGATTAAAAAACAACAACAACAACAACAACAACAAATGTTGGGACCGGGAACCAGCAGTTAGCGTAATGGCTATGTCACTGGACTCCCATGTAGTCGACCGCAGTTCGCGTCCCGGACCCGGTGGCTTAAAAC
>NW_006201251.1:80145-80559 GCF_000334495.1 Tupaia belangeri chinensis
ACATGTGCATGTGTACCCAAGATCCCAAGAGGAGAATGGAGGAGAAGGGATTGCAGCATGGCCATCCCTCTGGGGGGTGATTTCTCACTTTCTATCTCTCTGTCTCTCTCTGTCTTTCTGGCAAGCACATGTGCCCTATAGCAAAAACCTCTCCAAAAAAAATGAAAAAAATGTTAATTGCTGGCAGGGCTGTGATGAAAGGGGATCTCTCCTAGACTGCTGGTGGGAATGTAAATTGGTCCAGTCACTGCAGAGAATAGTAGAGAGGTTCTTCAAAGATCTACAAACATAACTACAATATGATCTAGCAATTCCACTCCTGGGCATCTACCCAAAGAACAGGAGAATGCTCAGTTAGAAAAGCACTTGCAGGGAACCAGCAGTTAGCATAATGGCTATGTCGCTGGACTCCCA
>NW_006201251.1:80628-88212 GCF_000334495.1 Tupaia belangeri chinensis
CCCGAGAGGAGAATGGAGGAGAAGGGATTGCGGCGTGACCATCCCCCCTGGGGGGTGATTTCTCGCTTTCTGTCTCTATGTCTCTGTCTGTCTGGCGAGCGCACGCGCCCTTTAGAGAAAACCTCTCCAAAAAAAAAAAAAAGAAAAGAAAAGCACTTGCACATCTATGTTTATTGCAACATTATTCACAATTACTAGGACATGGAACCAACCCAAATGTCCATGAACAAATGAATAGTTTGAAAAAATGTGGCACATATACTCTATGGAATACTACTCAGCCATAAAAAATAATAAGATCCTGGCATTTGATAGAAAATGGATGAATATGAAAGATTTACTGCTGAGTTAAACGAGCCAGGCTATGAGTGACATAGTATCAGATGACATCATCACATGACTCCACTTAACATATACTGACTGTGCACACTCTATAGCAGAAACTGAAAGACTAGAGGATATGAAAACATGGAAAATGGCTATGGATACTGGAGACAGCATGGGAAGAAGGTGGGAAAAGCGGGAGAGTGTGAGGAAAGAAATTACAGAGAAAAAATAGAAAGGCAATACATTTATAGGGCAACAAATGGATTATTATCTGTTGATGGTGATGTGTATAGTGTCCTGAACTGGACTGGTATGAAGTATATTCATGTTGGGTAAATTAACATTACAAACTAAGTGAAGTATACTGATTAAATGTATAAAATATTTTTTATTTAAATAATTAAATAATGACAGAAAAAAACAACACTATATTGGGAGTTTAGACACAGGTACCTGGAATGATTTTCAAGCCTCTAGTCTGGAACTGGAATCTAGGTCGGCCATTTGGGAGTCCAGTACCTTAACCAGCATGCCACATGCTGACCCCCCAAAAAGAAACTTTAATGCAACATCTATAAATCACGTGGACTGTCTCAACTCATGAAAAATAAGGATTTCTGTAGAGGACAGCCATACTGAGCTGTTAAACACATACAGAAATGCGGTTCCATGAGCAGTCATTTGCAAAGCTATGAATGCCATTAACATGTGAATACTCTAACTGCCTCTGTGTCTCTGAAACTGTAAGGCAGTATCCAGTTAAAGGAAGCCATTGTGTTCATGAGAATTGGCCCCAGAAGGTTAAAGAAACTACATGGTGCCAGGTGTCTTCACATCTTCAGCTGATTAACATCTGAAAACAACTGTATTTGCATTGTACTTCCTCTTCCCCTGTTTTCTGCCCCTTAAAAGAATAATCCTGGGAAAGGTACAGGATTGAGACTGCCTCTACCAGAGTCGGGCCTACCCAATTCCCACTTTTCTCTATTTGTATGTCTTTGTGTGATATTTTTAAGTTTATTTCTAATCCACACACCCCCTCCTCCACTCAGAAAATGCATTCAGCTGTGTGGGTCATGGTAGATTTCAAAATTTAAAAAATAACAAACTTTAGTAAAATTAGCAGACTCTCCTAGAATACCTGAAAACTTCTATTTGAGTCGGTATATCCCTATCAGACCCTGATTTTAGATCTGTTTGAATTCTATCCTTGCTGCTATAGACACTTTAGCCTTGTTTCTTTCAGAAACATCTCCTGAATCCTCTCTTATTTCATTCCATGGGCTGGTATTCCTTGGTATGTAACAGAGGGTCTCATATAAAATATGGTTGCTGTACAGGGTCAGCAGGTAGTGTGGCAGTTAAAGTGCTTGATTCCCACATGGCTGACTGCAGTTTGAGTTCCAGACCCAGTGACTTGAATGTCACTCTGGGTGCATGCACGTGTGTGCCCAAAATCCTGAGAGGAGAATGGAGGAGAAGAGATTGTGGTATGGCCATCCCTCCTGATGGGTGATTTCTTACTTTTCCTGTTTTGGTCTCTCTCTGTCTCACTCTGGCGAGTGTACTTATCCTAAGCAACACCTCCACCCCCAACAAAAAAGTATGCTATGTACACTTGTGACTGCATTCTGCATTTCTCAGCTGAGGTGAGTTGCTGATGGAAGTGGTAGAAGAGAAAAGTCAGTTTTTGAGGTCATCTCTCTTAATGACAATCATACATCTCATATATTGCATTTATTCTCATTGTCCTCTTGTCATTTACTTTGTTACAACAAACCTGTATGGTAAAACTTGTTACCCATATTTTACATATATGAAGACTGAGGTCTAGAAGAAGGAAATGGCTTGTCCAATGTCAGATATCTAACTAATACCAGACTCTGGACTGGGGCTAAGGTCTTTGGGCTTACAGCAAGTTCTCATTTAGTGGACCAAGTCACTGTTATGTTGGAGATAGCATTGAAACAGAGCAAGAACCCCCTAATGTATTTTCTAGGGTTCCTGAAATATAAAGTCCATTTGCATTGTAATGGCCCAGAGTAAGGAGTAAGTCTTCAGACTTTGATTATGATAATGACCAACAGGGACCATGAGTGAGGGCCATTTGACTTCTAAAACTCACTTAAAGGAAAGAAAGTTTTCATTTCAATATGTAAGATGTTTTGTAGACTGGAAACTGCTGGTTGTGAGCTCAGAGACTCCAGGCTGAATGGTTCCAGACACCAGAAGAGGAATTTGATTATCTAAGGCCTCACCAACCAAGAATGCCCACAAGATGATCACACCCTCTTGGACCAATCACTGAACTGATCATGTACCTGGAATTTTGCCCTTATCATGTGGGGAACATCTTGGGGAGGTCAGGTCTTTTCAGCATGAGCTGCCCGCTCTCCTTGCTTTGCGCTTTGCAATAAAGCTGTACTTTCCTTCATCACACCATGTGCCTATGGTTTGGTTTTATAGCGCTTGGGTGAGCAAATCTGATTTGAGTTCAGTAACAGCATTTCTCATTGAATCTCAGATGTCAATAAAATGCACCATTATTTTATGCACCAATCAAGATGACATACACATTGTGGTATGCCATTGAATGGGGAAGTCCCCAGTATCAGAGAAATTAAAATGTTAAGTATGATGTTATAGGAATCATTTCATGTGACCATTTGTATTGGACCTGGATATAATTATATTTTTTGTTTGTTTTGCTAATGTATCTGGTGATATGCAATTCAATACTTTGTATGTACAAAGTAGGTATTGGCTCAACAAATGTAACGTTTCCTAAGAACTTCTGTGAGAGATACCTGAATAATAAAACAGCCGTGCTATTGCACTAAGATAGCAATATACAAATGAAATGAGGCCACGCCTAGAAGGAAGTGACCCATTTCATCACTCAGGGACAGATGTAACAGTTATGCTCAAGGGACTGAAGAGTGACACTGGGACAAAAATACTGCAGCAGAGGGACCAGCAGTTGGCGTAATGGCTATGTCGCTGGACTCCCACGTAGTCAACCGCTGTTAGCGTCCCAGACCCAGTGGCTTAAAACACACCAGGCACTTGTGAGTGCGTGCCCAAGATCCCAAGAGGAGAATGGAGGAGGAGAGATTGCGGCGTGGCCATCTCCCTTGGGGGGTTGATTTCTAGCTTTCTGTCTCTCTGTCTCTGTCTGTCTGGTGAGCATGCGCCCTCTATAGTGAAAACCTCTCAAAAAAAAAGAAAGAAAGAGAAAGAAAGAAAGAAAGAAAGAAAGAAAGAAAAAAAAAAAGAGGGAAGGAAGGAAGGGAGGAAGGAAGGAAGGAAGGAAGAAAGAAAGGAAGGAAGAAAGAAAGAATACTGCAGCAGATATCAAAGCATCAGAATTTTGTTCTGGGGACCAGCAGGTGGTGAGATGGTTAAGGTGATGGACTCCCACATAGCCAACAGTGATTTGAGTTCAGGACCTGGAGATTTGCTTTATTATCCTGCCCCATTTGTCTCTCTGGTCAAATTAAAATATAATAATAACAACTAAATTAATAATTATAAAAAAAGTTTTTAAAGGAAAAGAAGTTTGTCCTGAATCAGTTATTTCAAAATGCAGTCTGAGACCAGTGCTGCTCTAGTATGAGCTTCATTAGTATGTAGGTAGTTGAGTAATATAGGAAAATATTGTGTTTTTAAAATAAAGTTATATTGGGAATTTATGCACAGATACCTGGCATGATTTTCAAGCCTTCATTCTGGGACTGGAACCTTGGTTAGCCAAGTGGGAATCTGGTGCCTTAACCATCATGCCACTTGTTGCCCCCGATGTAAACTTCTTTATTTTATTATTAAATGAGAGAGAGAGAAAGAGAGAGCAGTAGGGAGATAGTTACTTTTTTATAGGGCCTTGCATGTTGCAATCATCCTTCTCCAGCTTCCCAGTAAGCCATGACTCCCAGCCTGTTTAGGCTGGTCTGGGAATAAAACTTTGGCCTCCTGTGCAATCTCAGTCTTCTGCCATAGTGTCCCACTTTTGCCACCATGGCTGGTCCAAGAAGGGAATTTCTTATCTGATAAAAGTTATTCATAAAAATTGTACAGCAACATCATACTTAACTGTGCAACACTGAGCTCTTTCTGTTTGGAAAGGAGATGGATGACATTCATTTTCTTCTCTGCTTTTCAACATGATCCTGAAAGTAGCAGTAGTATAGAAAAAGAAACAAAGATATGGAAATGGTAAGGATATTACCTGTTGATGATAACATGTATAGCATTGTCAATTGGACTGGAGTGAAGTATATTTCATGTTGGGTAAATTTGCTTTGCAAGCTAAGTGGTGTAAAGCGATTGAATATATAAAATAAATAAGTACATATAATGGCTATTACTTTTTGAATCTTGTAATTGCTATGTATATAGTCTACAGATCAATGCTTAGAATAAACAAGATATCAGAGAAAAGAGCATGTTTGCAGGATAAAAAGTCACCCTGTAAATCAATTGTATTTCTCTCTATGAGCATCAAATTATTAGAGAATTAAATTATAAAAGGGTAGCATTTATAATTGCATCAAAAATGATGAATATTCACCAGCAGGTGGTATGGTGGTTAAGGTGCTGGACTCCCACATAGCTGACCATGATTTGAGTCCTGCACCCTGTGGCTTAAAAATAATGTTGAGTTCACGTGTGTGAAGAGATCATCCCTTCTCCCCTGGTGGGGGGTGATTTCTCTCTCAGGCAAGTATATACACCCTATGGCAAAACAAATAAACAAAACAAAAAGACCCACACACAACTGAAAAAAAATTTTCAAATACTTAGAAATAAATATAATAGAAGATACGCAAAATTCTTACAGAGAAATTTTGTTATAAGAAAACAATTACAGGAGGACCAGCAGTTGGTGTAATGGCTATGTCACTGGACTCCCACGTAATCGACCGCGGTTTGCGTCCCGGACCCGGTGGCTTAAAACTCACGCTGGGCGCATGTGCATGTGTGTCCAAGATCCCGAGAGGAGAATGAAGGAGAAGGGATTGCAGCTTGACCATCCCCTCTGGGGGGTAATTTCTCGCTTTCTGTCTCTCTGTCTCTCTCTGTCTGGCAAGTGCACGTGCCCTATAGCGAAAACCTCTCCAAAAAAAAAAGAAAGAAAGAAAAAAAGCAATTACAATCCAAATAAATGGAAAACATGGCATTTTAAACATTTTAAAGCCTTTTTTTTCCTGAAATGGATTATAATTTCCCTAAGGGAAAACATCAATTCCTCATCACCCACAGACAACACAATGGAACTCTTGGAAATGTTGGATAAACAATTCAGAATATTTGTATGACCAAACTAAATGAAATGCAAGAGAAAAGAGACAATGATCTCCAGTAGATGAAGAAGTCCTTTCATGATTTGAAAATGAAATAGACACTATTAAAAAAAAATGGTATCGTTAGATATGAGGGATGTGATACAGGAAATTTAAATTTCCCTCAAAAGTATTCAAAATAAATTAGGCCATGCAGAAGATGGACTCTCAAATATAGAAGACAAAATCTCTGACCTAGAAAAAATTATCAAGGGAACCAGCAGTTAGTATAATGGCTATGTGGCTGGACTCCCATGTAGTCGACCGCGGTTCACGTCCCAGACCTAGCGGCTTAAAACTCACGCCAGGAGCGTGTGTGTGTGTGTGTGCCCAAGATCCCGAGAGGAGAATGGAGGAGAAGGGATTGTGGCGTACCCATACCCCTGATTTCTCGCTTTCTGTCTCTCTGTCTCTCTCTGTCTGTCTGGTGAGCGCACGCGCCCTATAGCAAAAAACCTCTCCAAAAAAAAAAGAAAAAATTATCAAAAAGAGAAAACAACCAAGAAAAAGAGGATAATATACAAGAAATACTAGATACCATTAATCACCCCAACATCTGGATAATTATTATCCCAGGAGAGAAAGAAAATAGTAAGGACATTCATCATTTTTCCATGAAAATCTAGAAGAAAACTTTTCAAACCTAAAGAGGAATTCAAATATCTGGATACAAGAAATACATAAGACCTCCAAATAGAATCAACACAAGAAGATTCTCTCCAAGGCACATCATAGTCAGATTGACCAAAGACAAAGACAAGATACTAAAATAGGTGAGAGGGAAACTTCAAGTTACTTACAAATATTATCCCATGAGGCTAATGTCAGACCTTTCCTCAGAAACAATGCAAACAAGGAAAGAATGGGGAAATATAGTCAAAGTATTAAATGAAAAACAATTTCAATCAAGAATAATATACCCGGCAAGATTATACTTCATATGGGAAAAAAAGATAAAACATTCTCAGATAAAGAAAACCTAAAAGAATTTACCAACTCCAGACCAGCTCTTCAAGAGGTTCTCAAGGGAGTACCATACCATGACAACTAAAAAGTCAGATGGACTGATATAAGAGAACAAAAATCAACCAAGAAAATGCCTCACCTAATGATAGGTACATGTCCATAAATATGAATAACATTGAACATTAATGGATTAAATTCTCCAATCAAGAGACACAGACTGGCTGAATGGATTTTTTTTAAAAAAAGAAGAAGAAGAAATTTAAAAAGGCATACCATGACAACTAAAAAGTCAGATGGACTGATATAAGAGAACAAAAATCAACCAAGAAAATGCCTCACCTAATGATAGGTACATGTCCATAAATATGAATAACATTGAACATTAATGGATTAAATTCTCCAATCAAGAGACACAGACTGGCTGAATGGATTTTTTTTAAAAAAAGAAGAAGAAGAAATTTAAAAAGGAAAGAAAAGAAAAAAGAAAAGAAAAATCCCCTATCTGTTGCCTACAAGAAATGCACCTATGGATAAAGACATACATAGACTAAAAGTGAAGGCTGGAAAAAGATATCCCATGCAAATAGAAATCAAAAAAGGGCTGGAGTTGTGATACTGATTTCAGACAAAATAGGATTTAAGACACGAAGACTGTAAGAAGAGACAAATAAGGGTATTATATAGTAGTAAATGGGCTAATTCATCAAGAAAACATAATGTGTATATATATATATATATATATACACATTAATATGTGAAAGAAAGACTGACGGAGCTGAAAGTAGAGATAGGTTGCAATACTGTAATTGTTGGGGATCTCAACACCCTATTATCTCCTTTAGACAGATCTTCTAGACAAAAAACATGCATAAAGATACAGGACTGGGAACCAGCAGTTAGCGTAATGGCTATGTCGCTGGACTCCCATGTAGTCGACCGCGGTTCGTGTCCC
>NW_006201251.1:88263-89588 GCF_000334495.1 Tupaia belangeri chinensis
CCGAGAGGAGAATGGAGGAGAGGGGATTGCGGCGTGACCATCCCCCCTGGGGGGGGTGATTTCTCGCTTTCTGTCTCTATGTCTCTCTCTGTCTGTCTGGCGAGCGCACGCGCTCTACAGTGAAAATCTCTCCAAAAAAAAAAAAGAGAAAAAAGATACAGGACTTAAATGATACTATAAATCAAATGAGCTTGACAGACATCCATAGAACACCCTAAGACCACAAAATACTACATTTTTTTCACCTTGGCATAGAAACTTTTCAAAGATTAACAATATGCTAGAACACAAATCAAGCCTTTACAGATTCAAAGGCATAGAACCTATATATTCAGCATCTTCTCTGACCATGATGAAATTAAACTTGATATTAATTTTAAGAAATATCTTAGAAAACACACAAATACATGGAAACTAAACAACCTACTTCTGAATGACTTTTAACTACCAAAGAAATTAAATCTGAAATTAAAAAAAAGTATGGAAACAAATGATAATGGGTACATAAATTTTCATAATCTATGGGACACCACAAAAGCAGTAGTAAGAGGGAAATTCATAACAATTAGTGTGTATAAGAAAAAGACAGAAAGGTGGTAAATAGACAACCTAACACATGCCTCAGGGAATTGGAAGAACAACAACAAAAAATGTCAGGTGAAAAGAAATCATAAAGATTTGAGCAGAAACAAATGAAATAGAAAATAAAAGAACTATACAGAAAATAAATTAAAACAAAAGTTGATTCTTTGAAAAGATTAACGAGATTGGCACACCATTAGCTAGACTGATGAAGAAGAAAGAAATTAGATAAATAAAATATGTAATGAAGCAGGCAACATTACAACAGTCACAATAGAAATACAAAACATTAGAGGATACTATGAATGACTATATGCCAACAAACGAGGGAGCATAGAGGAAATGGACAAATCCCTGGATGCATATAATCTACCAAGATTGAATCAGGAGGACATAGAAAACATGAATAGACCCATAATAGGCCATGAGGTTCAATCCGTAATTAATAAATAATCTCCCTACAAAGAAAAGCCCATATCCTAATGGCTTCACTTCTGAATTCTACAAAACTTTCAAGGAAGAGTTAGCACCTATCCTACTCAAATTATTTTTAAAGATCCAAAAGGAAGGAAGCCTCCCAAATTCATTTTATGAAACCTCCATCATCCTCATTCCCAAAACAGATAAAGACATGACGAAAAAGGAAAACTATAGACCAATATCTCTGATGAATATACATGTAAAAATTCTCAACAAGATACTTGCAAATCATATCTAACAACATATAACAAAGATTATTGATC
>NW_006201251.1:90874-91622 GCF_000334495.1 Tupaia belangeri chinensis
TCAAAATACCAGAGACATTCTTCACAGATCTAGAAAAGACAATCATAGAATTTGTCTGGAATCATAAAAGACTTCATATTGCCAAAGCAATCCTGCACAAGAAGAATGTAGTGGGTAGAATCTCACTTCCTGGCCAAAAAATATACTATAAAGGTGGGATCAGTGGGTAGAATCTCACTTCCTGGCCCAAAAATATACTATAAAGGTGTGATCATCAAAACAGCAAGATATTGGCACAAAAAAAAGACAGGTGGACCAATGGAATATAAGACTCCAGAAATAAACCCCAAAGCTTACAGACAACTGATATTTGACAAAGGATACCACTCAGTCCATTGGGAAAAGAAAAAGCTCTTTAGCAAATGGTGCTGGAAAAACTGGGTATCCACCTGCAAAAAGATGAAACTGAATCCTCACCTTTCTTTCTTTATTTATTTTTTTCTTTTGAGAGGTTTTGCTATAGAACGTGATAAATCACACCCAAGGGGAAATGGCCACAATCCCTTCTCCTCCATTCTCCTCTTGGGATCTTGGGCACACGCCCAGCATGAGTTTAATCTACCGGGTCTGGGACTTGAACTGTGGTCAATTGACTACATGGGAGTCCAGTGACATAGCCATTACGCCTACTACTGGCCCCATGAATTCCCATCTTTCACTATTTTTTTAAGAGGTTTTTTCTATAGGGTGCATATGCTTGCCAGAAAGACAGAGAGAGACAAAGAGATAGAAAGTGAGAAATACCCCC
>NW_006201251.1:91778-94385 GCF_000334495.1 Tupaia belangeri chinensis
CCCCATCTTTCACTATTAACAAAAATTAACTCAAAGTGGATCAAAGATCTGAACCAAAGAACTCAAATTATAAAACTATTCATGGAAAACACTGGAGAAACTCTGGAAGCCATTGGAGTAGGCAAAGACTACTTAAATAAGACTCCCAAAGCATGGGACCATATCAAATTAAAAAGTTTCTGCACAGCAAAGGACATAGTAATTAGTGTGAATCAACAACCTTCAGAATGGGAGAATATTTTTGTAAACTATGCCTCAGACAAGGGACTGATATCCAAAATAAAAAAGGAAGTCAAGTTGCTTACCAAAAACAAAAATAAAAAAAGATTAACCCAACTAAAAGATGGGGAAATGAGCAAAATGAGCTGAATGAAAATCTCTCTAAGGAAGACATATGGACAGCCAAAAAGCATATGAGGAAATGCTCAACATCCCTCATCATAAGGGAGATGCAGAGTAAAACCATAATGAGATACCACTTAACCCCTGTCAGAATGGTGAAGATTAAAAAATACAAAAAGTTGGGACCAGCAGATGGTGTAATGGCTACATTGCTGGACTCCCATGTAGAAAGTCAATGAGCAGAAGAGTAGTTACAGGTATTTTGTCATGGTTAGCCTTTTACATTTTTACAATTCTTTCTTTAAGAGTTAAATAATTTTGGACCAGTCTGTCCTAGAGGTTAAAGTGGCTGGATCCCCCATGGCTGGATCCCAGCATGTTTTTTTGTGTGTGTTTTTTTTGTTTTGTTTTTGGGTTTTTTTGGAGAGGTTTTCACTATAGGGCACGTGCGCTCGCCAGACAGACAGAGAGAGACAGAGAGACAGAAAGCGAGAAATCATCCCCCGGGGGGATGGTTACGCCACAATCCCTTCTCCTCCATTCTGCTCTCAGGATCTTGGGCACGCACGCACACATGCCCGGCGTGAGTTTTAAGCCACCGGGTCCGGGACGCGAACTGCGGTCGACTACATGGAGTCCAGCAACATAGCCATTACGCTAACTGCTGGTTCCCACCCAGCATGGTTTGAGTCTCAGACCTGGGGATTTGGGAAAGTCCCACTGGGCTCACACACATATATGCCCAAAATCCTGAAAGGAGGGAGGGATGGAGGAGAAGGGATTGTGGTGTCACCATGCCTATGAGAGATGCTTTCTCACTTTCCTTCTCCCTTGCTCTCTTTAACAAATGCACATGCCCTCTGGAAAATTTTTAAAAATAATAATTTTTATTTTATTTCCATTCTAGAAGGTTAAGGGGGTAAATGCAGGGGAAAAAATAGCATAGCTGAAGTTTATCTATTAACAATATGTCATGATTGAAAGCAGAACTGATGGAACCAGCAGATGGCAAAATGGTTATGTCATTGGACTCCCACATAGTCAACCGTGATTCAAGTCCCAGACCCAGTGGCTTGAAACTCATGCTAGGCGTGTTTGCGTGCATACCCAAGATCCCAAGAGAATAGAGAAGAGATTGTGATGTGGTCATTGTCCGTGGGAGGTAATTCTTCGCTTTCTGTCTCTCTGGTGAGCACGTGTGCCTATGTGGTCATTGTCTGTGGGAGGTAATTCTTCGCTTTCTATCTCTCTGGTGAGCACGTGTGCCTTATAGCAAAAATCTCTCTCTAAAAATGAAAATTAAAAAAGAAAGCAGAACTGACTTTCAAATTATAATCTTAAAATTGTTGATAGAAATTTCTTGACATATAAACTACCCATTTTGAGAAATAAATTAACCATAAGTGAAAAATAATGGTTGTCGAATTTGCCAGCCAGTCCTAACCCCCTTCTCCCTTACATGTCTCACTAAAGAACCTGGAAAAGCTAAATGCTCTCCATTCCAACCTCTGCAGCTATACGTGGCCTCAGGACAGTTTTGGTATCGGTATTTTTTTTCACTTTTCTTTCCTTTTTTTTTTTTAATTTAAATAACCTTCGTTTCTTTCATGAACAAAAGAGAAAGCAAGTGAGATGGAAAAGACAGCATTCTCCAACAGGGTCTTGACATGATTTCACCTTCCATCCGCCAGCCTTGGCTCATAAGCAGACATATATGTCCAGAATTCACAGGGAAGTCTCTGAAATGATCCCAGAACTTTTCCATGTTGGTCAGCCTCACAGACCTTTGCTTTTACTCCCATGCCATCATCTGGTCGCTGGCAGCAGTATTTCTAGGGAAATTGCTTCTCAATTCAAGTGGTAATTACAAATAAGCCACCTCTTCCACTTCTTTCTCTCACAAACACCAAAATGATGACTGGAGCTGAAGTAATCCTTTCAACCCTGAGGGAAGAAAGCTCCAAGAGAATCACACAGATGCCAGTCCCCACATGGAGCAGCTGATCCAACACTGTCTCCTGCCTAACTCTAGATGTCGTCTTATGAAATAAAAACAATTTTATTTAAATTTGTGTGCCTGTTACTGTCATTCAATAGCTAGTTTGTCAAATACAGCTAGTTTTTCACAGCTTTAGTTTTGTATCTACCCCAATCATTTGAAATACAAACGGGCGACCTTTCTCTTAAATGGAGTTTGTAGTTCTCTATTGTTGTATACTTAGACTCTGCCCCTGCTCCTGGCCATACCTTACAGAAGGCTGAGGA
>NW_006201251.1:94416-96166 GCF_000334495.1 Tupaia belangeri chinensis
GTGGAGAGCTTGAACTTACATATTTTTTAATACTTTTTTCTTAAGAGATAGAAAGAGACAGTGCTTTCAATGGGGCCTCATGCCATGATCCTGCCCTGCACCTCCCTCCAGTCCTCCCAGCCAGCCAGGATCATGGGTATATGCCCAGTGTGTACAGTTTAACTGAAGAGCCAACCCACAATCTTCTATATGGAGCCAGCATTACTTGAGCATTACTGCTGTGCTACTGAGCCAGCCCAAACTTGAGCCTTTTTTTTTCCTATAGTATGCTTGTGCTCACCAGAGAGAAAGAAAGAAGGAAAATTGAGGTCACTCTTCACCCACGGGGGATGGCCACACCACAATTCCTTCTCTTCCATTCTCTTACCAGGATTTTGGGCACATACAATTGTGCCCAGCATGATTTTTAGGCCACTGGGTCCCGGACTTGAACTGAGCAGCCAGCCATGTGGGTCCAAGGGCTTTGACCTCCATACCATCTGCTGGCACCTAAGCTTGAACATTTTTAACAGGGCTCAACAATTTATCAAATTGGTAATTTAGAGAATTTCCTTTTGTTTTCTTTTGCTTTATTGCCAGAGAGTACATGCACTTTCCAGAAAGAGAAAGCACCCACTAATGGGATGTGAGTACACTGCAGACCCTTTTCCTCTGTTTCTCCATCCAGTAAGGATTTGAGGCATGCACACATCCCTGGTGTGTGTTTTTCAGGCTGCTGGGTCTGGAATTCAAGCCATAGTTGGCCATGTTGGCTCTAACTTCCAGGGCTCAGCACTTAGCCACTATACTATAAGACTGGCCTCCAAGAATTCATTTTTGACTAACTGGATTTTGATGTTTTTTGTGGTATAAATGGCTTTCTGTAAACTTGTTTTTAGAAAATTGGCCTAGCATCAAATAAATGCAAGACCTGGTTTTTAAGGGGGAAAAAAAGAGAGAGAGAGAGAATCAGAGGGGACAGAAGCTCCTGGACCTATCACTTGCCTACAGTTCATCATGCTCACTCAGACCAAGGATCCTATGGGGCAGAGAACTTCCTTTTGAGATTCTTTGGCTAGAGGCAGAATGGCATAGTAATTCAAGTCCACAGTTCTTTATCCAAAGCTCAGCACAGAAGAGTTTTATAATTTAAAAATTTAAGCATTTTTCATAAGAATAGCTTGAACCTACCACATATAGCCTACCATCTCCAGCAGAATTTAAGGCAGCCCTCACAGTCAGATACTGTACTGCCTTTTTGGAATTTTGGAATTATGAGTAAGGAACTATGTGCTTATACTGACCTCGTAAGACTGTTGTGGGGGCCAGATGAGGACAACGCATAGCCATGTACTTTTCACAGTCCATTTGAAACACTGAGAAAACATTAGACCCTAATGATTTCTTTATACTGTTAGGCTCACCATCTGTCCCCTAACACCTGCTCCCCACATAGTGCAACATCAAAGGGAAACAAAACAAGCCCTCCTGAATGAGCCTTTTGTGAGCTTGAAAAAGAGAGAGGGAGCCAATGAAACAGGGTCTGAGGAAATGGCAGTTGGCCAGAGGTCTAGTTTATATGTTACAAAAGGCCCTGTTTCAGGGATCACTGTAATCCCTTAAATTCATGAGGTTAAGGCCTTCCCATCACTACAAATTATCGTAGTAATGTCAATGCAAATTTTAAAATATTTCTCTGGTAATTAAAAACAAAATGTTTTGGGAAGCCGGCGCGGGGCGCGCCCGGCGGAAGCTGGCGCGGGGCGCGGGA
>NW_006201251.1:96279-97537 GCF_000334495.1 Tupaia belangeri chinensis
GGGGGGTGATTTCTCGCTTTCTGTCTCTCTGTCTCTCTCTGTCTGTCTGGAGAGCGCACGCGCCCTATAGCGAAAACCTCTCAAAAAAAAAAAGTTTTAATGGGTCACCAGGTGACATGGAGGTTAAGGCACTGGATTCCACATGGCCAACTGCACAGTTTGAGTCCCAGACCCGGCACCTTGATAATCATTCAGGGTGTATTTATGTGTTGACAATCACTCAGCGTGTATTTATGTGCATGCCAAAGATCCCAAGAAGAAGGTAGAGAAGGGATTTGGCATAGCCAAATAAACAAATAATAAATTCTTTCCAAAAACTCAGGAACTGGGACCGAATCTATTTCCCTAAGAACAAACATCACCATGAAAGTTCATTCCACAGCCAGCTCCATAGCCTGACAGTTAAGTGAGCTGAATTCCACATGGCCAACCACAGTTTGAATCTCAGCCCCAGGGCAGGTGCTTTCTCACTTTCTCTGGCTCTGTGTCCAGTGAGTACACACATGCTCTGTTGTCTTGTAAAATAGGGCACCTATATGTATCCTAAATTCCAAAAAGATGGAGAAATGGAAGAGAAGCGCTTGCAATATAAACACACACACCCCTACTGGAGTGATTTCTCTCTCTTTATCCCTTTCTCTCTCTCTCTCTCTCTCTCTCCCCCCTCCTCTGGAAAGTTTGCATATTCTCTGGCAATTTAAAACAAAAAGGTTGTTCTACTTCTAATCTTTTTTTCTTTTTTTTTCTTTTTTTGTAATTTGCCAGAGGGCACATGTACTTGCCAGAGAGACAGAAAGAGGAAAATTGATAAAGTACTTCTCAAGGGAAATAGCAACATTGTAATCCCTTGTCCTCTATTTCTCCTTCATTTCAGGATTTTGGGCAAGCACACACACATGCCCAACGTTCTTTTATAGCTGCCAGGTCCAGGACTCAAACCATGGATTCAACCACATGAGATTCAGTTGCTTTAACTGCCACGCCAACAGCTGGCCCTATGTCTACTTTTTGTGCATTTCCCTCAGGGGTTAGTTGAACTAGAAAGAAGAGCCTTGAGAAAAATATTTATACCTGCCTTGGAGGGGGCCAGCAGTTGGCATAATGGCTATGTCACTGGACTCCCACTTAGGTGACTGCAGTTCGAGTCCCGGACCTGGCGACTTAAACTCATGTCGGGCACGAGTGTGTGCATGCCCCAGATCCCGAGAGGAGAATGGAGGAGAAGGGATTGTGGCATGGCTATCCCCCCTGGGGGGGT
>NW_006201251.1:98748-100088 GCF_000334495.1 Tupaia belangeri chinensis
AGGGCTTTGACCTCCATACCATCTGCTGGCACCTAAGCTTGAACATTTTTAACAGGGCTCAACAATTTATCAAATTGGTAATTTAGAGAATTTCCTTTTGTTTTCTTTTGCTTTATTGCCAGAGAGTACATGCACTTTCCAGAAAGAGAAAGCACCCACTAATGGGATGTGAGTACACTGCAGACCCTTTTCCTCTGTTTCTCCATCCAGTAAGGATTTGAGGCATGCACACATCCCTGGTGTGTGTTTTTCAGGCTGCTGGGTCTGGAATTCAAGCCATAGTTGGCCATGTTGGCTCTAACTTCCAGGGCTCAGCACTTAGCCACTATACTATAAGACTGGCCTCCAAGAATTCATTTTTGACTAACTGGATTTTGATGTTTTTTGTGGTATAAATGGCTTTCTGTAAACTTGTTTTTAGAAAATTGGCCTAGCATCAAATAAATGCAAGACCTGGTTTTTAAGGGGGAAAAAAAGAGAGAGAGAGAGAATCAGAGGGGACAGAAGCTCCTGGACCTATCACTTGCCTACAGTTCATCATGCTCACTCAGACCAAGGATCCTATGGGGCAGAGAACTTCCTTTTGAGATTCTTTGGCTAGAGGCAGAATGGCATAGTAATTCAAGTCCACAGTTCTTTATCCAAAGCTCAGCACAGAAGAGTTTTATAATTTAAAAATTTAAGCATTTTTCAAAAGAATAGCTTGAACCTACCACATATAGCCTACCATCTCCAGCAGAATTTAAGGCAGCCCTCACAGTCAGATACTGTACTGCCTTTTTGGAATTTTGGAATTATGAGTAAGGAACTATGTGCTTATACTGACCTCGTAAGACTGTTGTGGGGGCCAGATGAGGACAACGCATAGCCATGTACTTTTCACAGTCCATTTGAAACACTGAGAAAACATTAGACCCTAATGATTTCTTTATACTGTTAGGCTCACCATCTGTCCCCTAACACCTGCTCCCCACATAGTGCAACATCAAACGGAAGCAAAACAAGCCCTCCTGAATGAGCCTTTTGTGAGCTTGAAAAAGAGAGAGGGAGCCAATGAAACAGGGTCTGAGGAAATGGCAGTTGGCCAGAGGTCTAGTTTATATGTTACAAAAGACCCTGTTTCAGGGATCGCTGTAATCCCTTAAATTCATGAGGTTAAGGCCTTCCCATCACTACAAATTATCGTAGTAATGTCAATGCAAGTTTTAAAATATTTCTCTGGTAATTAGAAACAAAATGTTTTAGGGACCAGCAGTTGGCGTAATGGCTATGTCGCTGGACTCCCACGTAGTCGACCACGGTTCACGTCCCAGACTCGGTGGGTTAAAACTCATGCCGGG
>NW_006201251.1:100256-114211 GCF_000334495.1 Tupaia belangeri chinensis
CCCTATAGCGAAAACCTCTCAAAATAAAAAAGTTTTAATGGGTCACCAGGTGACATGGAGGTTAAGGCACTGGATTCCACATGGCCAACTGCACAGTTTGAGTCCCAGACCCGGCACCTTGATAATCATTCAGGGTGTATTTATGTGTTGACAATCACTCAGCGTGTATTTATGTGCATGCCAAAGATCCCAAGAAGAAGGTAGAGAAGGGATTTGGCATAGCCAAATAAACAAATAATAAATTCTTTCCAAAAACTCAGGAACTGGGACCGAATCTATTTCCCTAAGAACAAACATCACCATGAAAGTTCATTCCACAGCCAGCTCCATAGCCTGACAGTTAAGTGAGCTGAATTCCACATGGCCAACCTCAGTTTGAATCTCAGCCCCAGGGCAGGTGCTTTCTCACTTTCTCTGGCTCTGTGTCCAGTGAGTACACACATGCTCTGTTGTCTTGTAAAATAGGGCACCTATATGTATCCTAAATTCCAAAAAGATGGAGAAATGGAAGAGAAGCGCTTGCAATATAAACACACACACCCCTACTGGAGTGATTTCTCTCTCTCTATCCCTTTCTCTCTCTCTCTCTCTCTCCCCCCTCCTCTGGAAAGTTTGCATATTCTCTGGCAATTTAAAACAAAAAGGTTGTTCTACTTCTAATCTTTTTTTCTTTTTTTTTCTTTTTTTGTAATTTGCCAGAGGGCACATGTACTTGCCAGAGAGACAGAAAGAGGAAAATTGATAAAGTACTTCTCAAGGGAAATAGCAACATTGTAATCCCTTGTCCTCTATTTCTCCTTCATTTCAGGATTTTGGGCAAGCACACACACATGCCCAACGTTCTTTTATAGCTGCCAGGTCCAGGACTCAAACCATGGATTCAACCACATGAGATTCAGTTGCTTTAACTGCCACGCCAACAGCTGGCCCTATGTCTACTTTTTGTGCATTTCCCTCAGGGGTTAGTTGAACTAGGAAGAAGAGCCTTGAGAAAAATATTTATACCTGCCTTGGGGGGGCCAGCAGTTGGCATAATGGCTATGTCACTGGACTCCCACTTAGGTGACTGCAGTTCGAGTCCCGGACCTGGCGACTTAAACTCATGTCGGGCACGAGTGTGTGCATGCCCCAGATCCCGAGAGGAGAATGGAGGAGAAGGGATTGTGGCATGGCTATCCCCCCTGGGGGGGTATTTCTCTCTGTCTCTCTCTGTCTGTCTGGTGAGTGCACACACCCTGTGGAAAAACCCTCTCCAAAATAAATAAATAAATAATAAAATAAACTAGTATCTAGCCAAATTTCTTTGTCAGTTATGAATTTTTCTCAGAACATTAACTATGGCTATAATCCTAATGCTACGTCCTTAAGAAAATACACAGAGAGTGGAAAGAGAATGTACTCTTACAAGTACCGGTTTCTAAAAATCTAATCATTTAACTGGGTAAAGTTTTCATTTTCTGTGTAAACGGATTACTTTTCTAAACCACTAAGCCAAATTTAACCCAAAAAAAAGTTAAAAAAAAAAGTTTGACAAAATTGAAGGTAAAATTGCTATAAAGTTAAATAAATCTATTTTTTTATTATTAGTAGTAGTATTCATACATTCAATTGCTATACATCATTTATATTGTAAAGAGACTTTACCGAACATGATGTACACCTCAGTCTAGCCCAGTTGAGAGTACTATACACATCCTTGTCAACAGATAAAGCATATCTGTGTCCCACAAGTGTCTAACCTCTCTATTTAAATCCAGTGTTAAACATGGACTCATGAGAGTATTGCGGCAATCCAATGTTAAACATGGACTCATGAGAGTATTGCGGCCTGGTTCTCTCTGAGTCCTCCTTATAATTCTTGTTATTAAGTTAACATTAGTTATTTCTATTGTTAGTCTTTAAATTAAATAAAATTGGGAGAATCTGTTAGTATAATTGTTCAGTTTTGCATAGAAAAAGTTGTTAAAACAAATTTTGTTACTATTGTTTGTACATGTTCATAAACTGTATATGTGGATGTGTGTAATTCTATTTTTACGAACTTAAAAACTCCTCCAGAAAATATCAGACTTCCCAAGGTGAAATAGAAAAAATAAACATAGACAGTTAATAAAAATTAGGCTTATGTGTCAGAGACAAAAACTAAAAACTCCTGTCTCAGAGCTTAGTAAGGTAGAAGTCTCAGGGAATGGGGTGAGACAAGTTAAGACAAGAGCTCCTGGCTGCCTCCTCCCTTCCTGCTTTCTCGTACTCCTATTTCTCTTTAGTTAGGCCTCTTCCCCACTAGACTCTCCCCTTAGGTAAATAATCAAGAGGTCTAACTAGAAAAACAAAAATTTAGATTAAGATTACATTCTCCAGCTAAGGTTTTTGTATAGTCAATAAGGCAGATGTCTTGTAAAACCTGTAAACTGGGCTCCGCCCTCTTGGCAGTACTCGACCACTCCTTACAGGATCTATTAGAATTTAGTTTCACTTCTTGGGAACCAGCAGTTAGTGTAATGGCTATGTTGCTGGACTCCCACGTAGTCAACCACGGTTCGTGTCCTGGACCCGGTGGCTTAAAACTCACGCCGGGCGCGTGTGTGTGCGTGCCCAAGATCCTGAGAGGAGAATGGAGGAGAAGGGATTGCGGCGTGACCACCCCCCCCGGGGGGGTGATTTCCTGCTTTCTGTCTCTCTGTCTCTCTCTGTCTGTCTGGCAAGTGCACGCGCCCTATAGCAAAAACCTCTCAAAAAAAAAAAAAAAGAATTTAGTTTCACTTCTCAGTGTAAGAGCTCTTACAATTCAAAACAGATTTTTTTTTAAGTTCTCACATAACTCAGAAAAATGTTATAATAAATTGGCAAAGCACCTTAACCTTTGATTTAAGTCTCACTTAAACAGCACCCAGTAGTCACTCGTGGTTATCCTGAAGGCTGGAACTTCTTCAAGGGTAAGATCTGGACACAGCCCAGATCAGAGCCTCTGCCTCAAAAGAAACTTGTTTCCAATGTGGGCAGCCAGGACATTAAACAGTGCCCATGACTGGCATCCTCATGTTCCCCACTGGGACCTTGTCCTCAAGTGTGGAACTGGTCACTAGAGAAAGAATGCTCTGAACTCTGAAGGGAGCTCAGGACTTCTAAAGCCCATCCTGGCCTTTGAAACTAAGGATTGATGGGACCCAAGACCCCTATGGCTCCTCTGGAACATCTGACAATCTCACTGGACAAGCCTCGGGTAATCTTTAAAGTGACTAAGATTAATTTCTCTTCAAATCAGAGGTTAAGCTTATTTCTAAAAGTACAGTCATACAAAATAATAAAAATGGGAAAATAGTAGTAAACATGTTGACTATGTGACAAGAAAAATTATAAGACAGCTGGAGGAGAGACATCTGTACCAGCAACTAAAAATTCTTGTAGCCACCTCGGACTCTGTCCTCCCATCCACACCCTCCTACACTCAGGAGGAAGAAAAACTGGCCCATAAGCAGTGGGCTACAAGAGGACCTGAAGGATGGTTGCTGTTACCAGATGGCAGACCAATAGTCCCCGAGGCCCTTGGATAAGTCATCGTAAATCAGATACAGCAGATTACCCACCTGGGAAAAACAAAACTTGCTACTGGTTAGAGGAAAATACCTTACACCTAATCTACATAGCCTTATGCACTCCATACTGCAAGGAATTTTCCTTTTATGAAATTATATTTAGAAGACCTTAACCTCTCCTCCTGAGACTGAGAGAGAAAATAAAAACTGAAATCTATAACTATACTTTACTCAGGCTTTTACAGGCCCTTGACTCAACCCAAAAGGCCATTCACTGCTGTGTTTGAATCACTCTGTCTGTCCCCACCTCAGACCTGTCCATCCATTCCAACAAGGAGACTGTGGGTCAAGAAACTTACAACCCAGGACTGACTCCAACCTAGACAAAACCCTACACTGTCATCCTCATCACTTTGTCTGCTGTCAGTGTCAATGCCATCCCAGTCTGGCTGCACTACTCTCAGATAAAGGCAGAGAAATTGACACGGCAGATCCAGGATTCCCAGGATCCTCTCAAGCTAAGACTGCCCCATGTGTCCTGATTATCCTTCTTGTTACCCAATTTATAAAAAGAACAGACGGAACTGATTGGTCATGAGAAATCTAGAACAGAGAGGAGAACTAAGTAACAGACTCATCCTGGAGAACTCCTTCTCTCAGAGAGACCTCTGGTATACTTGAGACAATTCCATCCTTCCAACAATGGAAAACCAAAAGTTTAGACAACAATTGGGATAAGGGACTTAGACTAGATAAATTTTATTTTTGTCCTGGCCAATGCAAATAATATACTTATTGTCTTACTAATAATAATTATTTCTGTCCATACTGGGATTGTAAATCCACAGTGTTGGTAGTAGCATCAGGATATGACTTCCTTGGAAGCCTAAATTTCTAGACCCCTATGTAAAAATACAGAGACCCCCTACACCCCCAGAATATAGAAATGAGGGACCAGCAGTTAGCGTAATGGCTATGTTGCTGGACTCCCCTGTAGTCAACCATGGGTCAAGTCCCAGACCCGGTGGCTTAAACTGACACCAGGCGCATGTGCGTGCATGCCCGAGATACCAAGAGGAGAATAGAGAAGGGATTGCGGCATGGCTATCCCCTCTGGGGGTGATGTTGGGGGGTGATTTCTCTCTTTCTGTCTCTCAGTCTCTCTCTGTCCTTCTGGCGAGTGCACACGCCCTATACCAAAAACCTCTCCAAAAAAAAAAAAAGAATATAGAAATGACACTTGTAAAGTAACCAGCCACTGTCTGTGGATGAATCAATTTTTTGATTCACTTTCATAAAAGCAGTGGGGAGAAGCACATCCATCTTTGAACTTTACTATACTTGCTTCCTCCTTCTTCCAGAGTAAATAGAGAGTTATTAATAGTCTTTTATTAACTAGCCCGAAAACCTTTTGTTTAGATGTTCCTTAGCAATGTAACTACCATCACCAGACCCCTGCCTGGAGCCATAGGGAACATTAAACAAAGGTCTGGAGAGTGCCCTTAAAAATAATTAACCTACTTGATTCAGCTTCTGAACTGCTTTCACGTGGGAACCCCACTCCTTTTTCTCTTCACCCCCTTCTTAGTTTCCATCGTAATCACCGTATCAACCCAGAATTGATTGTGATCTTTGCCTATATAAGCACCACTTTGCTTTCACTCAGGACTGTGGGGTTTTGAGAGACATGAGTCCCCCCACCGCCCAGATGCCACTGGCTTAATAAACTCCAATAAATTTGGCTATATCTGGATGTCCTCTTATTTCTCACTGAGTAGACTATAACAGTGGGACTTCTGATTCACACACACACACATACACACACACACACACATACATACACACACACACACAGTGGTAGTCATTCGATATGGGCCTCTGCCTCGGATCTTCTAAGGAAACAACTTAGGTATGTGAAACTGAAGGTAAGGTGTCCCCTGGAAAAAGTCATTCTAGAGATCAGCAGAGAAAATCACAAGGAAGGGAAGCCCTAAAGAAGAAACACAGAGAGAGAAGTCTGGCAGGAAATTGTAGGCAGAGACTCCCTACAGCCCAATATTGAACGCTTATTTCTCATAGCGGCATATTAGGCATGGCTCTTGAGAGACTTGCAAAATGATCTCCAAGAGATCACAAGGGTGGGGGGGGGAACCAGTGGCTTTTCCTCAACAGGGTTATTATGGCCCTCCAGAGGCCAGACAACAGTTGACTCAGCATAGCGTTAAAGATTGGGAACCAAGGTGAAGTCTCCTTGGCTTAATGAGGACCTCAGCAAGCAAGAAAAAAAAATACTATAACCTTAAATTGGGTATACTTATAGGTGTGTTTTTCCCAGGAATGACTGAGAAAACATTGTGGGGGGGGAGGTGTAAAAATAGTAGCCATGGATAAGGTACATATATCTCTGCTTACATTGAGTTTTTCCTGATAGGCTCAGTTCTTGATTATTTCCCCCCAAAAAAAATTCCTCTTACAAAAGCCTTCAGAAACAATATCCCTTTTCTTTACATTCCCAAGTTAGTTGACTTGTTTAAGGATTAAGGTGATTTTTTTCCCTAGAGAATATTCCTTTCATATCAGAGTAGGCTAGTAGGAGAAGGATACAGAGGTCCATAGTGAGACAGGAGAAACATTCCAAAGTGAGGTGGGGAACATTCCAAACACCAAAAATCTGAGAGATAAGAAGTGGCTGATGGGACCAGCAGATGGCATAATGGTTATATCACTGAACTCCCATGTAGTTGACTTCAGTTGAGTCCTGGACCATGCCAGGCATGTGTGTGTGTGTATGCCCAAAATCCCAAGAGAAGAATGGAAGAGAAGGGATTGTGACATGGCCATTACCCTGAGAGGTTATTTCTCACTTTATCTCTCTCTCTCTCTCTCTCTCTCTCTCTCTGGTGAACATATGCACCCTATAGCAAAAATATCTCTCTCAAAGAAAGAAAGAGAAAGAAAGAAAAGTGGTTGAGATTGGGTCTGAACCAGTTAGAATCAAAATGGTGCCCATAATGACCCAAGATAGTGCCTAGAATGACCACTGCCTAAGTTTCAGAGTCATCACACCCTTATTGTATGGTATTAGTAAGATAGAACTTAGACTCACAGGTAGAGAAGGTATTAGGGCCTCTAAAGTAAGTTGTGAGGGTATGCAGCCTAATAGCAGGAGGCAGTTATCAGAATGCCTCATCAATTACTTCACTGTGAATGGCTGACACATGTCTTGGATACAAGGGGCTTCATAAAGACATTTATGAGCACAGGAAACATCCTGACCCTGGCTAGGTTACGCAGTGCCTATTTGATACAATATTTATGACTTGCCCACATTCCTCTCTGAAGTAACCAATGGCCTTCACTGACGCCAGCACACCTGGTGATAGTAAGCTGGCATGGAGCATGATGGATACCAAGATCACACACAACAGCAACAAGACCCTGAAAATGTATAGTCTGAAGGTGCTTATCTCTAACTGTGAGACTTTTTGTTTTTTTAAGAGGTTTTTGCTATAGGGCACGTGTGCTCGCCCGAAAGACAGAGAGGCAGAAAGTGAGAAATCACTCTTCAGGGGGGTGGCCACGCTGTAATCCCTTCTCCTCCATTCTCTTCCCAGGATCTTGGACACGCATGCACACACACCCAGCATGAGTTTAAGCCACCAGGTCCAGGACTCGAACCGCAGTCAACTACATGGGAGCCCAGCGACATAGCCATTACGTCAACTACTGGTCCCTAACTGTGAGACTTTAACCACATTTCTGCACACTTATAGAAATCTCACCATGCTTTGTAAAATGAATAAAGAAAGACACTCAGCATGACTGAGCAGCACAGATTGTGTTCACCTGCATTTCTGTCTCTGTGCTTTTTCTTTTTCCCCAACCTTTTGCTTTGCAGGACCAAGCCCATGATGGATGGGAATAGGAAGTCACTGTGTTTTTCTTTTAAATGAAGTCTCTATATTTTTCCTCTGGTTAATGTACAATACACACCCCTTTTACACATCTGTAAAGAAGTTATGACTACTTATTCATAAGGCAAGATACAGAGTTCTTGAGCACATAGACAGGGTAAAGCCAAGACGGAGTCACAGTGGCTACGTTTTCACAGCCAAAAGCTGGCTGCACTGGGACTCAAAGCAACTATAGCTAAATCCAATGGTTGCTATTAGGTAACTGTATTCTTTTTTTTTTCTTTTTTTGGAGAGGTTTTCGCTATACGGCATGTGCACTCACCAGAAAGACAGAGAAAGAAAACAAGAAATCACCCCCCGCCCCCAGGGGGATGACCACACTGCAATCCCTTCTCCTCCATTCTACTCTCGGGAACTTGGGCACACATGCACACGCGCCCAGTGCGAGTTTAAGCCGCCAGATCCAGGGCTCAAACCGCAGTCGACTACATGGGAGTCCAGCATCATAGCCATTATGCTAACTGCTGGTCCCTAGGTAACTGTATTCTAACAAGAAGTACAGAATGCTATGTTTTGCAGATCCCATGAAGAATAGGGTAACAAATCACACAAACTACCATGTAACTATTTTCTAAAGCCCACTTTCTTATCAGAAAGTCAGCTCATTGCTCAGACTGCTAAATAAAAATCCCTCACATCCTGTTCCTCTTCAGCCACTTATTCAGGACTCCTCCCTGCTGGGAACTCTGTTCTTCTTTCCCTCTTATTAAACTCCACTTTATTCTCTTTTCTGTGTCTGTGTCTCTAATTTTCAGGAACGTAAACAAGAACCAGCATGGGTGTTGGGTATGATCACCCAGCACCCACACTTCATTAGCCTGCTAGATGATAATCCCATCTACACCATGACAGTTTGGAATAACAATGGCAACCATAGGACCCACCCTAATAAGAGCAGAAATGGGAGGAGCAGTGGTTTCTGGAAAGCCACCACCCTTTTTCTTCAGGCAACTGTTCTCCCTTTCCTGTCAAAGGAATGAAATTGCTCACCCATGTCTCCCCACGTGACAGCTCCCATGGAGCAGCCTGCTCTGTACATGTTCCTCATTAAACCTGCCTTCACTCTCCCTCAATGCCTTGCTCTTGAAATCTTTCCTACCTAAAGCCAAGGGTCCTCACATCCTGGGTAGAGACCCTCATGAGTTTGAGTTTCTCTGGCAACAATAGGGCTTCTAATAAAAATGGAGTGGGGGGCGGCTAACACCCAACTTACAGGTTCCCCAAGTTTTTCAACAGAGGACAGATGAATCTTGGCTATGGTCCTGGAGTAACCTAAAGAGGCAGACTGCGAGCACCAAGATCAGAAGAAAGGGGAAAGTCACAAGATAGACCACCCCCTGTCACTTTAGGAAAATATCGGTGTCTTATAATAAAAACTGGTTTGTAGACACATAGACCTGTCTGTTTGGTTTTGTCTTGCACCCAGCAAGTCCTAAGTGACTTGTTCCAAGACCAGGCTATCCTCACATAGGAAACTTCAAACGGTGGACACCGTTGTGGTTTTAACTATCCAACCCATGCCCATAAAAGATGGCCATAAATAAAGCAGTATAGAAAAATAAAGCGTTGGAAACCAGCAGTTAGCGTAATGGCTATGTCGCTGGACTCCCACGTAGTCGACCGTGGTTTGCGTCCCGGATCCAGTGGCTTAAAACTCACGCCAGGCGCGTGTGCGTGCATGCCCAAGATCCCAAGAGGAGAATGGAGGAGAAGGGATTGCGGCGTGACCATCCCCCCTGGGGGGTGATTTCTCGCTTTCTGTCTCTATGTCTCTCTCTGTCTGTCTGGTGAGTGCACACGCCCTATAGCGAAAACCTCTCCCCACCCCCCCAAAAAAAAGAAAAGAAAAATAAAGTGTTCTGCTATCCCTAAAAACTTAAGGCCTTGATGAACTGGCCAAAGGGGCTTTCAATCCTATATAGGGTTTGTCCATTCCAAGAACCATCAATTCCACTCTGGATGACTCACTTTGGTCTAGAGACCCAGTGGAAAAAGGGCGAAAGAAGAGAGAAACAGGAGTTTCTCACCCGTAGGGGCTTAAGGTCATTCTGGAGGTGGTTTCTAGCCCTATGTGAGAGTTGCCCATACCAAGAGCTATCAATCCCACCTCAGTTAGCCTACTTTGGCTGAGCAACTCAATGGAAATAAAGATGAGAATGACAAAGAGGTTAAGAAACAAAGTAGAGGGACCAGCAGTTAGCATAATAGCTATGTCGCTGAACGCCCATGTAGCCGACCGCAGTTCAAGTCCTGGGCCCGGTGGCTTAAACTCATGCCAGGCACATGTGCGTGCGTGCCCAAGATCCCGAGAGGAGAATGGAGAAGGGATTGCGGTGTGGCCAGCCCCCCTAGGGGATGATTTCTCGCTTTCTGTCTCTCTGTCTTTCTGGCGAGCGCACACGCCCTATAGCAAAAACCTCTCAGAAAAGAAAAGAAAAGAAAAGAAACAAAGTAGAGATGATCTCCAATTAAGGGCTTACTTCCTAGCTGGCTTGCCATCATACATGCTGCAGGATAGCTTCCACGATGATATCCAGGTTCTTGGTGTTTCAGACAAAGAATTTAATGAAACATGCCAGTAACAAAAGGAAAAGGAAGTTTATTAAGTAAAAGCAAAAGTATATTCTTGCAGCCAGCAGGTAGTATGATGGTTGAGACTCTGGGCTCCCACATGGCAGACTATGGTTTGAGTCCTGGACCTAGCAGCTTGCTTTCTTGCTTTCCCTCTCTCTCCCCCTATGTCTCTCTCTGGTCAGATTTTTTAAAATAATAATAAATAAAGCTTAAGAAATATTTCTTAAAAAAAAAAAAAAAAAAGTACACTCCTGAGATGTAGGAGAGGGCCTGAGCAGACAGAGAAAGAGTGGCTCGAAAGGCCCTGGCAGTTACACTCTGTGAGGTTTATAATGTTTTGATCTAGGTCATGTCAGCTCATCATTGGCTGAGCCCATTAATTATTCTCTTCTCATTAGCTCTATCAAATGTGACTTGGCCCACTAATTTCTCATAGGCTATGTCAAATGTGGCTTAATCAGCTAGTCATCCCCCACTAATCTCCTCCCTACATTATCTCGGGTGGGGAATTTTCTGCCCCTGATGGGGATTTTTCTATCTAGTCACATAGGCAGATACTCCAGCCCCTTACCCACTTTCATTTTCTAGCTTTCTCCTGCCTCAAGATCAAACCAAACTAAAATAGTTACCACTACGAACTGCCATGAGATCAAACTGAAGCTTTAAGGATATAGGTAGATGAGACCAGCAGATGGAGTAATGGTTATGTCAATGGACTTCCACTGCAGTTTGAGTCCTGGATCCAGTAACTTAAAGTTCACACCAGGCATGTGTGCATGCATGCCCAAAATCCCAAGAGGAGAATAATGGAGAAGGGACTGTGGCATGGCCATCCCCCCAGGGAGTGATTTTTTACTTTCTATCTCTCTGTCTCTGTCTCTTTGGTGAATGCACATACCCTATAGCAAAATTAAAAAAAAAAAAAGAAGAAGAAGCAGGTAGATCCCAAAACAAACCAAGAAGATTCCATTCTACCTGAGTTAGTGTGATAAAGAAATCTCTTGTGCTTTAACTTTTACCAAAAAAAGTGACCTGGAGTAACCAGTAACCAATCGGTATTTTTTTTTGTAGAAGTTTTTGCCTCGGCATGTGTGCTCACTGGAGAGAGAGAGACAGAGACAGTGAGAGATAAAATGAGAAATCCACCCCCCCCAGGGAATGGCCATGCCACATTTCCTTCTCCTCCAATCTCCTCCTGGGATCTTGGGCATACGCACACATGCACACGGTGTGATTTCAAAGCTACGGGGTCCAGGACTCAAACCTCAGTCAGCCATGTGGGCATCCAGCAACATAACCACTACACCATCTGCTAACCTCATCAACTGGTATTTTTTTCTATTGTTTCTTTGTTCTCACTTTACAAAATCCATTTTCAGCTGTTGCCTAGTGGAAGCTCTCATTCCGTTTTGCAGAAGGAAGGCTACACAGCTTTCTAAATCACAAAAGTCAACTAGATCTATAACTAAATTTGTTGTGATTTTTGTCTTTTGGCACAACTTTGTGAATATACCAGCATTAAATTATAAATTCTTCATGGGTGAGCTGTAGGATATGTGAATTATATCCCAAGAAAACTTTTTAAAGAACCATTGTGGGGCAGGAAGAAAGTTAGCAAATGGAAGTGGGTAAGGGGGCTGAAGCATCCACCTGTGTGGCTAGATAGAAACCAAGTAGGGGACCAGCAGTTAGTGTAATGCCTATGTCGCTGGACTCCCATGTAGTTGACCGCAGCTCAAGTCCCAGACCTGGTGGCCTAAACTCATGCCGGGCACATGTGCGTGCATGCCCAAGATCCTGAGGAGAGAATGGACAAGGCATGGCCATCCCCCCTGGGGGGGTGATTTCTTGCTTTCTATCTCTCTGTATCTCTCTGTCTTTCTATTGAACGTGTGTGCCCTGTAGCAAAAAACTCTCAAAAAAAAAACAAAAAAAAAAACAGAGCAGAAAATTCCCCCACTTGAGCTAATGTAGGTGGGAGATTTCCAGTGGGGGATGTCCAGCTGATTAACCCACATTTGATATGACCAGTGAGGTAAATCAGTGAGTCCAGCCACATTTGATACCACAATCTTCCAGACTCCAGTAGTTTTTGCTATATAGGTTGGGCGCCTCCACGCCCCATTTGATGGAGGCAATGGGTTGAAAGCAATCGGTGGGCCCAGCCAATTATCAGCCAACACAACCCCAGGTAAGAAATTATGGGACCAGCAGTTAGCATAATGGCTATATCACTGGACTCCCACGTAGTTGACCACGGTTCGAGTCCCGGACCCAGTGGCTTAAACTCACGCCGGGCACATGTGTGTGCATGCCCAGGATCCTGAGAGGAGAATGGAGGAGAAGGGATTGCAGTGTAGCCACCCCCCGGGGGGTGATTTCTCGCTTTCTATCTCTCTGTCTCTCTCTGTCTGGTGAGCGCACGTGCCCTATAGCAAAAACCTCTCCAAAAAAATAAAAGAAAAAAAAAGAAATTATGAACACCATGGAAAACAACTCCCGGGGCTCTTGAGCCACCCTCTCTCACACTCAGGCTGTTTCTACCTGTCAGGAATGTACTTTCACTTAATAAACTACCCTTTGCTTCACAGTCGGCATGCTTCATTTAATTCTTTGTCCAAAACATCAAGAACCTGGATATCCCTGAAGCCATCTTACAGTAAATGTAAATGATGTGCCCTCCAAATTCTTAAGAAAGATGATCTAAAACTTAGAAAAAGGGCAAATGGATGACTGTTCTTTCAGCTTCATAAAGTGGAGTCCAAGAGACTCACCAAGGGTTATCCAGTTCTCTAGTTCACCAATATGTGACAAGTCACCTGTAACACTTGAAATGTGGCAAGTGCACCCATGCATCTTTTTTTTTTCTTTTTTTTTTTTCTTATAGATTTTTGCTATAGGGTTCATGTGCTCACTGGAGAGACAGAGAGACAAAAAGTGAGAAATCATCCCCCCAGGGGGATGGCCACACGGCAGTCCCTTCTCTCTCCTCCTGGAACTTTGGACACGCACACATACTGCCTGGTGTGATTTTCAAGCCACCAGGTCCAGAAGTCAAACCCATGGGGGAGTCCAGCATCTTAACCACAACACCACCTCCTGGAACCCACCTACCTTTTTTTTTAATTGCCAGAGAGCACATGCACTTGCCAGAAAGAAACACAAAGGAGGGAGAATATCCTTCCCAATGGGTTCTGGTCACACCACTGTCCCGGCCCCGCGGGACAATCGAACAGGCTACCTCAGTGAGAGAGTGGAGGTTTGGAACTGGCGCAGCATCACAGCACGGGAGCGACACAGTGTCACAGCTCTGAATGGTATACAGTCACTCCTTTATGGAGGGCCAGAGAACATTCTTATGTACACAGCAGGGTGGTAATTGGTTGACCAATATGTAAATGAAGGATATATTTTGGACCAGTAATTGATTGTTTTGTCAGGGGGGTGTTAACAGGGGGTGGAGCTTAGGGGCAGATTGCTGTGGAGGACCTGATTGAGAAGCTGCTTGAGGATGTTAGCTAGGTTGGGGAGCCTAGGGGCGGATTGTTTACTCCCGGAACAGGGAAGTCCAGAGGTCATCGTGTGAAAATCATTTCAGTCATTTTGGTGCATGTGGCTCTCCATACACCACAATTCCTTCTCCGCCACTTCTACATCCTGTCAGGATTTGGGTCCACGTATACACATTCTAATGTGTTATTCAAGCCACCAGGGCTGGGACTCAAACCACAATTGGCCCTGTGGGATTCAGCTCCCTTTGCCTTGAGGCCATGGAGCCAGCCACAATCAAACATTTTATTTCAAGAATTTATACTCTCAGGCTACCCACATGGCACACACACACATCTGGCTTGTTTCTCAAGCCACTGGG
>NW_006201251.1:114447-114908 GCF_000334495.1 Tupaia belangeri chinensis
TTTTTTTTTTTTTTTTTTTTTTTTTTTTTTTTGGAGAGGTTTTTCGCTATAGGGTGTGTGCGCTTGCCAGACAGACAGAGAGCGAGAAATCACCCAGGGGGATGGCCACGCCACAATCCCTTCTCCTCCATTCTTCTCTCAGGATCTTGGGCACGCATACACACGAGCCTGGCATGAGTTTTAAGCCACCAGGTCCAGGACATGAACCGCGGTCGACTACGTGAGAGTCCAGTGACATAGCCATTATGCTAACTGCTGGTCCCATGTTTCTCTCTGTCTTTCTGATGAGTACACAAATCCTATAGCAAACACTTCTCCAAAAAATTTTGTTTCATGTTCTCATATGTTTTTCATAATTATCATTTTTAAATTTTTTAAATTTTTTTATTTATTTACATTTAGCCACATACATTTTTACAGTGTACAACATTTCTTTTTTTCTTTTTCTTTTTTTTTTTTTT
>NW_006201251.1:114968-117117 GCF_000334495.1 Tupaia belangeri chinensis
GATAGAAAATGAGAAATCACCCCCCAGGGGGATGGCCACGCTGCAATCCCTTCTCCTCCATTCTCCTCTCAGGATCTTGGACACGCACGCACACATGCCCAGCGTGAGTTTTAAGCCACTGGGTCTAGGACTCAAACCACGGTCGACTACATGGGAGTCCAACGACATAGCCATTATGCTAACTGCTGGTCCCAGTGTACAACATTTCTTTTTCCAGCACAAATACCATGCATATCAGGCAAGACAAAGATATTACTACTATCATCAGCAAATAGCTTCTCATTTTTATGTCAATTAATTAATTTTATTTATTATGCTTTTTTATTAAAGATACTTTTATGCACATTACCATCAGCATTTTTACAGAGATCATACATACATCTTAATGGCTGCATAATTGACTAGCAAGTCAATATTGGTCAATATTAGTTGATATTAGTCAACTACTGATAATATCACTAATAGCCATTTACAATTTGGGTTTTTTTTAATATTTTATTGATTCACAAAGGATCTTAACTAATTTAAATACTTTCAAAAAGCAACTACAGCAGATATAAACACATCTATAAACACATGTCTGACTTTAGGCATAAAACTCAGTAAAGGGACCAGCAGTTAGTATAGTTAGTATAATGACTACGTTGTTGGACTCCCATATAGTCAACCGTGGTTTCAGTCCCAAATCCAGTGGCTTAAACTTATGCTAGGTGCATGTGTGTGCGTGCCCAAGATCCCAAGAAAAGAATGGAGGAGAAGGGATTGCGGCGTGGCCATCCCCCCTGGGAGGTGATTTCTCACTTTCTGTCTTCATATCTCTTTCTAGCAAGTGCACGCACTTTTAGCTAAAACCTCTCAAAATAATAATAAAATAAAGAGAAAAGAAAAAAAGAATTCAGTAAATAGGATGAATGTACTATAATGTAGCACCTATCAGAGGCTATATAGCTTACTGCAATCATTAAATATTTATTTTTATGTATTTTTTTCATTTCAAGAAAAGCATTTTTTTGGGACCAGCAGTTAGCGTAATGGCTATGTCGCTGGACTCCCATGTAGTCGACCGTGGTTCGAGTCCTGGACCCGGCGGCTTAAACTCACACTGGGCGCATGTGCGTGCGTGCCCAAGATCCCGAGAGGAGAATGGAGGAGAAGGAATTGAGGCCTGGCCATCCCCCCTGGGAGGTGATTTATCGCTTTCTGTCTCTCTGTCTCTCTCTCTGTCTTTCTGGTGAGCGCACACGCCCTATAGCAAAAACCTCTCCAAAAAAAAAAGCATTTTTAGCTTTAATAAGTCAAAATCCATCAGTGTTAAGAAAAATTTGACTAAGACTTAAATCCAGAAAAAAGGTTAGGATTCTGTTCAAATGGTAGGCAGATACCAAACATTTCAAAAAATATATATAAAAAGGTAAAATCTAGTAATAAGTACACTGTAATTTTCTTCCAAAACATTTTTTCCCTCTTCATTTCCTCTTTTACCAAAGAGGCATAAACTAACTTAATTGCAAAAAATAGTAATAAATTTAGTCTCAATTTGGTCTGCTATTTGCACAATGCCCCATAAGAATACTAATTGATGGAATCTTTTATAAAGAACTTCAGATTAGACTCTTTAAAAAGCCTCCAAGACTACTGAACCAAATCAGGGACTCCCCATCTGCCTGTGCTTTCAAGTACCTGTATTTTAGTTCCTTAGCTTTCTGGTCATATCTTCTGAAATGACATACCAGTCAAAGTCCTGGCAATAATCAGTATTTCAAATTTCCAGTACAAGGCAACAGATATTATTGAATTTCTGCAAATAATCATTCTGCCACAAAATAAGAATAATCACAAATATTTTCCAATTCCAGAGGAGTCAGGAAGTGATAAAAGTTTGTTTCAATTTCAAAAAAAAAAAAAAATTAGCAAATTGTTGAACCTATCAACAGTTCAAAAGAAGACAAAACTTAAATCTGGAAAACAAAGCATCAATAATGTTTTAGTCAAAAGTCATAAAATTTCACCAGAACCGCTTTCCTGAAACTGTATTCCATGGAGACTCACCTACAATTGCGGAACTGCACGAGACCCACCCTTAATCCAACCCTGAATAGAATCTATGTTCCCTATTGTTAAAAACTTTATGAGCTGATAATTGAAACTC
>NW_006201251.1:117130-118106 GCF_000334495.1 Tupaia belangeri chinensis
GGGGGGATGGCCACACCAAAAAAAACCCAAAAAAACAAAAGTCATAAAATTTTATTTCTCCTGTACAGTCTCATGTAATTAATCACCATTCTGTTGAATTTGTAGTTACTGTGGTTCAATCTTTCCATTTAAATTCTGGAAGTTAACATTCAACGTTATTGTTGATCATTCCAGACTCATCCCTACCATTAAGTTAGCCATTTTCTCGGTTGTTTTTGTCCTTTTATTTCTATATGTCCAACTTTAGTTTTCCTAGTATAGCACTCCCTTCAGAACATATTGAAGAGCTGGTCTTGTGTTAGTAAATTCTTTCAGATTGTCTTTATCTGAGAATGTTTTTTATCTTTTCTTCTCAAATGAAGGGCAATCTTATCAGGTATAGTATTCTTGGTTGAAATTACTTTTCATGTAACACTTTGAATATATTTTCCCATTCTTTTTTTGTTTGCATTGTTTCCAATGAGAGATCTTGTGTTAGCCTAATGGGATATCCTTTGTACATTACTTGTTGTTTCTCTCATGCAAAATTTAATATCTTGTCCTTGTGATTTTGGTCAATCTGGCTATGATGTGCCATGGAGAAGATCTTCTTGGGTTGATTCTATTTGGGGTCCTTTGTTGTCCCGACCGGGGGGACAGCCGAACAGGTTTCCTGAGTGAAGGAGTGAGAGCTGGAACAAGAGACGTAGTGTTACAGCACGGAGACGACAGTGTCGTCTGTTTATTGTGGGCAGTACTGTACAGCACAGAGACAACGCAGTGTCACAGCTCTTAAGGGTCGCGTCGTCTACTGTGAGCAGCACAGAGATGTGGGAGGCTGCGCACCAGCGAGTCTGCCAAGGTTTCTCAGAGAGCAAACAATTACCATGATTGGCTTCCCTTCAAAACCTGACCTTCAAAACCTTGCTCTGATTGGCCACTAGAATCCCTCAGATTTGCATATCCAGCACCTCATGATTGGTCCAAAAGCAACCAA
>NW_006201251.1:118857-120269 GCF_000334495.1 Tupaia belangeri chinensis
GGTTATGATTGGTTGCTTTGTGGACCAATCATGAGGTACCCGGATATGCAAATCTGAGGGATTCTAAGCTCACCAATTTGCTATGTGAAGTGGCCAATCAGAGTGTGGTGTTGAAGGTGAGGTTTTTTTGAAGGGAACCAATCATGGTAATTGTTTGCTCGCTGAGAAACCTCGGCAGACTCACTGGTGCGCAGCCTCCCACACTTTGTATTTCTTGGGTCTGGATATTTGAATGCCTCTCTAGGTTTGGAAAGTTTTCTTCCAATATTTCATGGAATAGATGACCAGTTCTCTTATTAGTTTTTTCACCTTCTGGGATACCAGTTATCCTGATGTTTGGGTGTTTAATGGAATCTAGTATTTCTCATAAATCATTCTCATTTGGGAGGGAGGGGTTAGTTTCTGTCTTTTTGGTGTTTTTTTTTTTTTTTCAAGGTTAGAGGTTTTATCATCTACATCTGAGATTCGACCTTCTACATGATCCAATTTGCTTTAAATTTTTTCAAGGGAGGTTTTTATTTCCTTTATTACAGCCTTCACCTCTAACAGTTCCATTTGATAATTTTTTATGGTGTGCATTTCTTCTTTCAGATCATGGAAGAACTTCCTCACCACCTAGAACTCATTGTCTCTTTTCTCTTGCATCTTCTGTCTCTCTTTGTGGAGACTGGCAATTTGGAAAAACATGGTGTGACCTTTAGACACATGCAGAAACAGACTTTCATAAGCTACTTTAGCAGGGCTATTGAGAAGTATTTACATACAAAAGCAATATTTTCTTGCTATTTTTAAAATTATTTTATTTCATTTTAATCATTTTTATATTTTTTTAAGTTAACCAGAGAGAGACAAGGAATGCAAGAAAGCAAGTCACCAGGTCCGGGACTTGAACCATGGTCAGCCATGTAGGAGTGTCCAGTGCCTTAACCACCATACCACCTACTGGTCCCAGTATTTGCTTGCTATTAATGGTTATTTTGTTGTTGTTGTTGATACCCGATACCCTGGTACTGCCAGTATCTGCTAAAGGAAGTCACATGTGTTTATCAGATTGTCCCCCAAAAAAAGATCAGAGAAATTAAGTGGCACCAATCATTTTCATGTTTTCAGACAATTTACATCCAAAAACAACTGGCTTTGCATTCCATTTCCTCCTCCTCTATTCTCTTTGTATCCCACTTCCTCTTCTCCAGTTTTCTGCCCTTTAAAAGAATAAACCTGAGGTGGATCCTGGTTGCAACTTCTCCATCAGAGAAGCTGTGCCCACTCAATCCTCACTTTTCTATACTTGTGTGCCTTTGTGTGTTTGTTATTACATCTATTTCTAATCCACAGCCTTCTCCACTCAAAAAAAAACGTGTTCATGTTGAACTGACCTCAGCAAAGTGTGCCCAATGTGGGGTCTGAGTATG
>NW_006201251.1:120301-122734 GCF_000334495.1 Tupaia belangeri chinensis
GCAACTAAACACTCCTTGCGGCAGGCTGGAAATTATTGAATAAGGTAAGAATTCTATAAAATATAATAAAAGAAATACCAGAGAAAAAGAAATACTAGAGTAAAAGACATCCCAGAGTAGAAGAAAGAGATACCAGAGGGGAGGAAAAACAATACTACAGTAGAAGAGATACCAGAGGAGGGGGGGAGAGTTAAAAAATATCAGAGTAAGGACCAGCAGTTGGCGTAATGGCTATGTCATTGGTCTCTCATGTAGTCAACCGCAGTTCAAGTCCTGGACCCAGTGGCTTAAACTCACACCAGGCACATGTGCGTGCGTGCCCAAGATCCCGAGAGGAGATAGGAGGAGAAGGGATTGCAACATGGCCATCCCCCTGGGGGGGAGGTGATTTCTCATTTTCTGTCTCTTTGTCTCTTTCTGGCAAATGCACATGTCCTACGGCAAAAAAGCTCTCCAAAAAAGAAATATCAGAGTAAAATAAACAAATAATAGAGCAAGAAACAGAGTGAATTATATTATTGTTGGGTGTAATTGTTGGGTGTAATTGTTGGGACACAATTATCTAAAGAAAGAGAGATGTATGTTCAAATATTGTCTTATATGTTAAAAGCTAAGGGCAATAAAGTTAGTATCAAGCAGTTACAACAGTTCCTGATTTTTGTACAAAAAATATGCCCTTGGTTCCCAAAATAAGGAGCAGTTTATTAGGAGACCTGGAACAAAGTTGGAGAACAAATCAAAAAACGATATTCAACAGAGGACCCTAGCAAGATTCCCATTTTTGCCTTCTCCCTGTGAAATTTAATTAAGGAGTGCTTAAAACAAAACTCTCCAGAAAAAATAATGGAGCTGGTTTTTTAACTCCTCTGACAATCACTTCAGAGGCCTATTCCTCCCTCTTACCTAAAAAATCAGAGTCTGGGGGCCAGCAGGTGGTGTGGTGGTTAAGGGCGCTGGACTCCCACATGGCCTACCATGGTTCAAGTCCCGGATGTGGTGGCTTGCTTTCTCACTTTCCCTCTCTCTCGTTCTCTGTCTCTGATCAAACTGAAAAATAAAGTTCAATAAAATAAATCTTTAAAATAATTTTTTTTAAAAATCAGAGTCTGTAACCAAAGAAAAGGATAGAGATAATACCTGATAAAAAAATAAAAAAATATAAAAAATAAAAAACTATGATCTTTTAAAATTAAACAAATTTAAAATTGCACTAGGGAAAAAAAAAAAAAAGAACAACTCATACTTTAATCCCCCTCCAGAGAGCTCTGCACTGCGCAGCAAATAGAGGACAGAATACTTTGAAATTTAAATTGTTCCCTATTATACAAACTCCTAATCCTAATAATCCCAAATAAAATCAATGTCAGCATGAGCCAATATCCTTTAAAACTCTAAAAAAAAATAATAATGGCTTGTATACAATAAGGTCCTGCAGCACTGTAGATCAGTATACAACAGAGACCTAGTGAGTTATATCAAGATTTTGTTTTCCACTTGACACAAGCCATATCCCAACTGGTCTTTATCAAGAGGCAAGACAAATTTTGTTAAAGCAATTGGCCTTTAAAAATGCCAATACCTCTTTTTTTCCACCTATTTATTTTTACATTTTCCACATTTACCTTACATATCAAAAAAATTTTTGCTCATACCCCATAGTTCTTGACAATTAATAAATAACTTTCAAAATTTCAGAATACTGAATTTTAAAGATAATGTTCAAAATATTTCTTATAATTTTGTATAATTTTGTTTGTGACTATAACAGAGACAGTATGGTTTTAAATAGCTTTGAGAAAATATTACATGTCAACTACTCAAATTGTTGAAAAGCTAATGCCCAGCACACTAGTCACACATGAACCTTCTCAATTCAGCCCTGCCTACCAAGTTTTCTGTGACAGACCATCTGCTAGCAAAGATCAGTCTCTTTTTCTTCCTTCAAAATCTTTCTCAAGATAATCCTCAGGTGTGGTTGCTCTTTTGCAATCTCTACTGATTACAATGCTGGGCTGGAAAAGTCCAGGTTATTTTATGTTATAAATTGTTTCATTTATCTTTTCTAATCCTCTCTGCCAGGCAGAACTATTTATGATACCAGGCCATCTTTCTAGGAGCTTCTGTTGGCTTACTTGAGATCCACCTTAGTTCTATAATTTTCTGATTAATCTTCAGGTATGACATTCTAGTGAACATCCTGTCCAATAATGAGTATTTCCAATTTCAGATTCAATGCAACAAGCATTATTGAACTTATACAAATAACCTTCTGCCACAAAATAAGGATACTCCCAAATATTTCCAATTCAAGAGGGGAAGGAAGGAAGGAAGAAAAGTTTGTTTCCATTTAAAGAAATAAACAAGAAAAATATTTTAACAAATTGCTGAACCTATCAACAACTCAAAAGAAAGTAAAATGTTTAAACTGGGAAA